>NC_054700.1:25814410-26114410 GCF_016097555.1 Gigantopelta aegis
AACAATTCTGAATCTTCACCCGATTCCATTATTGAAAAAAACATAGATTATATTACAGGTGCATACCATGTGCACTCCTTTATACTTGTATTGCATACAGATATAACAATAAATATTATATTAATATTATTTAAAAGACTAAACAAACCTAAAATATTTAATTTAAGACATTTAATTTATGTGTGCATTATTTGTATGTGTACAATATTTTCTGTTATTTGGAGTGCGATGTATTGATGAATTTTTGTTTAAGTGACTTCTTCATGTTCTATACATTAAGAAAATATTCAGGTACCTTTCAGAATTATAAATATCTCTGGATTTTCATATGCGCAGGTTATTAACTACAGCTTTATTAAATACCATTAAATGTTGAACTATCTGACGACATCAGTGAAATAATGGTGTTATCTTCGGTAAATTATTTTGAGTCGGACACGATCGTGAATCGAAAACAAATTGAAGCTGTATTTCTGATATGGATTAAAGAATACGTAAATTCTATATAATTAGCTATAGAACTACGATTTGGCATTGATTCCAAAGCAACTGCAGGAGGAGTTTTGAAAAAGAGAAAATATATATTTTTAAAGTTTTGTGTCTCTTATTTCGGTGGGGACGGGGCGTATCTCAGTGGTACAGTGCTCGCCTGATGCACGATCGATCTAGGATCGATTCCTGCCAGTGGGTCCATTGGGCTATTTCTCGTTCCATCCAGTGCTCCATAATTGGTGTAACAAAGATCGTGGTATGTACTATCCTGTCTGTGGGATGGTGCATATAAAAGATCTCTTGCTGCTAATCGAACAGAATAGCCCATGAAGTGGCGACAGCAGGTTTCCTCTCCCAATATCTGTGTGGTCTTTAACCATATGTCCGACGTCATATAATCGTAAATAAAATGAGTGCGTCATTAAATAAAACATTTCCTTCCTTATTTCGGCGATACTTAGGGAATGAGTTGAATGTTTTAAAAGCAACACGAGTAACACCACTAAATACATACACTAAATAATTCACTCAAGGATCTCATCTCATGAAATATGTAAATTGTATTTTGCGCTCGTCGCGCATGCGTGATATGATTACAGATTCTACTTGGTGAGATGAAAATATATACAATGAGGATCATTGGGATGTAAAAATAAATGTTCTAAAATATATATTTTATACTTTTAAAAAACAACAGAATTTCATTTCCAGTCATTTGCTTTATGGATATTATTATTACACTACACAATATGACAAACGGCGCATATCTTTAGTGAGCTTTGAACTCTTCCCTTGTGAATATAACATGATTAAAATCTAATGTAGCAAAAAGAAAATATATATACATTGCATATAATTTCTGATTGTATAAATTTTTTATGTATGTACCTGTAGATGCAAATAAAGTCTTCGATCTTTATGTGTAAATGTTAATGTAATAAACATAATGGTTCGTTTTGGCGGGGGGGGGGGGGGGGGGGGGGAGAAGTTAAAGAATATTGTTATCTTCATTCTTCCAATAACGATGATTAATAGATGTTTCCATATTGGCCTTGTTACAGGTTCATGAACATTTCTGTAATGGCGCCCTCATATATCGGCCTTGGTGTTGCCTGATGCCTAACAAGCTGCCTTCTGTCAGTACACCGTGTAGCCAGCTTTAGGTTTAGGTTTTTAACGACACCACTAGAGCACATTTATTTATTGATCATCGGCTATTGGATGTCAAACATTTGGTAATTTTGACGTATGATCTTAGAAAGGAAACCCGCTAAATGTTTCCATTAGTAGCAAGAGATCTTTCATATGCATCATAGTACAGATAGGATACCACATACAACGGCCTTTGATATACCAGTCGTGGTGCACTGTTTGGGACGAGAAATAGCACAATGGGCCCACTGACGGAGATCGATCGAAGACCAACCGCGCACCAGGCGAGCACTTTACTACTGGGCTACGCCCCGCCCCGTGTGTAGCCAGCGAGCCATACTTACAAATAATTTATTATATTCTAGAATGCTATTCGAAATTTGTCACTCGTTTTGGATTTGCATTATTTTGGCCCCGTTGGTGGGCCCAATGGGCTATTTCTCGTTCCAGCATATGCACCACGACTGGTATATCAAAGGCCATGGTATATACTATCCTGTCTATGGGATGCTACATATAAAAGATCCCTTGCTACTAATGAAAAAAAATATGGCGGGTTTCCTCGCTAAGACTAAATGTCAATATAATCAAATGTTTGGCATCCAATAGCCAATGATTAGTAAATCAAAGTGCTCTAGTGGTGTCGTTAAATAAACAAACTTTTTTTTGCATTATTTTGGTCGCAATTAGTTCGTGGAATAAAACATTTCACAAACTCGTTTATAAACTGCGTACACCACAAACTCGTTTATAAACTGCGTACATCACAAACTCGTTTATAAACTGCGTACACCACAAACTCGTTTATAAACTGCGTACACCACAAACTCGTTTATAAACTGCGTACACCACAAACTCGTTTATAAACTGCGTACACCACAAACTCGTTTATAAACTGCGTACATCACAAACTCGTTTATAAACTGCGTACACCACAAACTGGTTTATAAACTGCGTACACCACAAACTCGTTTATAAACTGCGTACATCACAAACTCGTTTATAAACTGCGTACACCACAAACTCGTTTATAAACTGCGTACACCACAAACTCGTTTATAAACTGCGTACACCACAAACTCGTTTATAAACTGCGTACACCACAAACTCGTTTATAAACTGCGTACATCACAAACTCGTTTATAAACTGCGTACACCACAAACTCGTTTATAAACTGCGTACACCACAAACTCGTTTATAAACTGCGTACAGCATTCACACTCATGTAATAATCTGCTATAGTATTAATTTCGCTACGTGAAGAGAATGCGTGCGGATTTCAAGCGTTTATGAATGAAAAAGACACCAAAGCAGACGGCGATCGTTCGCTCGCGCAGCCTCGCGGGCGCAGACGAGAGGTACAGAACATCGCG
Organism: Gigantopelta aegis; assembly: GCF_016097555.1. NCBI lineage: Eukaryota > Metazoa > Mollusca > Gastropoda > Neomphalida > Peltospiridae > Gigantopelta > Gigantopelta aegis. The sequence goes on from NC_054700.1 coordinate 25,817,429, forward strand.
CGGCGCCAGAATCCTGTAGCGAAACAGAGCACACCGCCCCCATCTCTTGACGTGTTTGTAGCCTCACTTCTCAGACATCAGTCCATCTACAGTTTATTAGTTTAAATATATCAATAGAAAGAATATAATAACAAATAATTCACTACATCAAAGTGTTTGATGGTATTTTTTTTCTTTCGTCGCATGCATTTGTGTGTCGTTAAAAAAAAAAAAATTAACTCTTTTTTTTGTGTGAATAATATTTAAAGACGTTAAATGTTAATACTAGTTATTATTGAAAAACACAAAATGTACAAAACAAAATATGTGTATCTGAGTGAAAAACAGTTTTTTATTTGTCTTTCAGAAAATGAATGAATTATCAGCACGAAAGTATATTGGCTTAGGTAAATGGATAAAAAATGGATGATACGAATTCTAATATTATCAATAAAACAGTAAATGTTTATGTGAAGAGTTACACTGCGAAGACTGAAATAACGCATACCAACTTAAAATCATTTAAAAAAATCTATTTTACGAAAATAATAATGAAATTTTTTTTATGGTCGGACCATCAAAACACTATAAAACAATTATGGTAAATACAGTAAATAAATATAAAACACTACAAAAATACAAAAACCACATAACATCGAACTATCAATACAGTTTATAATAGACGAAATATTTTAAGAACAAAAAACACAATATACTTCAAAACATTATCACAGATATTATTTGTAGAAATGGCATTTTGTCACGCAACAACTTTTAAGTATTAGCTGTTTTGTAATATCATATCGTCATTCTGTTCCATTAGTAAAGATAGATCTGTTTTGTTGGGGGGGGGGGGGGGGGATCTTTTCTTTTTTTTGAGGGGGGGGGGGTGTCACGAAAAGCTTCCATTTAATAAAAAAAAGAAAAAAGAAGAATAACTGTGAAAGTATGGATCATAGAACACTGAAGAGTTGCCTAACACTAGCTTATTATGTTTTTTGTTTTATTATTAATGTTAATAGATGTATAATGTCAGATAGATAGTTTCGTTTTAATGCATACATGATACACATGTATTGTGAAAATATGCCATACCATTGAGAAGCTACTCAAATAAAGAATTAAAACAATGCTCGATTGGCCCACCTTCTTCTTGTTAGATTTTTTTCCATGATAAATTGCATTTCTTGGAGAGTTACTTTTTCCGCCAAATATTTCAAGATTTCTTCTTTTTTTAAAGTTTTATAACAAACTTGTTTGCACGATCGCTGGAGAGAGAGAGAGAGAGAGAGAGAGAGAGAGAGAGAGAGAGAGAGAGAGAGAGAGAGAGAGAGAGAGAGAGAGAGAGAGAGAGAGAGAGAGAGAGAGAGAGAGAGAGAGAGAGAGAGAGAGGTAGAGAGAGAAAACAGGGTTGCAATTTGGGGAAGGGGTAGAAAAGAAATCTTGAAATGTTTGGCAAAAGAATAACTCGAAGAAATGAGTAAATAAATATACTTCATCCTGAAATCAGACTATGTGTTGTGGTAGAAGATGTTTGCGGGCCAATCGACCATACTTTATAGTACAGTGGATACTGAATAGTTTTTCAATGGTATACCATCTGTTCACAATAAATGTTGGATCATACACAGTTTTAAAAGTTAACACTGTTTTAAATGACAACTTTGACCATTAATACGCAATGTGAGAACTGGTTGTAAAGTCTCAAAGTTCTGTATTGCATACTTTGCTATTCAGTTTCAAAATGTTTTTGTTTTGTTTTTTTTGTTTTTTGTTTTTTAGGAATCGGCCGATATATGATCTTACTGGTCTACCACTGAGCTTCATCCTCACATTGTGCATGCAATACAACGTCGGTGGTAACGGTGTTGTTTGTGGTTAATCAATGAATAATACAACATGTTATAGATTTTTTAGAATTTTACAATAAAAAGATCAAAAAGACTACTAACTATAATTTGGATTGTCTATATGTTTAGTTTATTAAACCACTTCAGACCGTCATCACATTTCAGCTGTTTCAACTTATGTTAAAATAATTACTAGACTGTCCATCAAGTATTGATACCACTCATAAACTTGCCAGCTCTGTGACCAAATCTTGACGACACGTTTTTGGATTAATATTTTTCAGACAGATGCAATGCCTGCTTCTTGACTTGAAAAAGTAATTACTATTTTCTCAATTCCGTCAGTGGAATATAACGTCTTTTACTTTTCTCTTGAGTACCTTTTTAAAAGGCGAATGTCATTCACCGCAATTGAATCTTCAAAGATTTAATCAAGTGAATGGACTCGTTTGCTAAAGGAATTGAAAACAACTCTGACATTTCGTCGAGTTCAAGGGGTTGTTTGTGGTTTATCTTTTCAAACAAAGACCCATTCTTCTACCTCAATCAATTTATCTTTTCTACTTTTTTCATTCCTCTTCAATTTGTATCCTTTCAGGGTGCGAACTTTGACCTGGTCACATTGTGACGTTTGACCATGCGTCGCACCGCCACGCGCTGCGCGTGTCTCCATAGAAATGGTTCTGTGCTGCAGACGCCGTGCATGTGCAGACTCGGACAGGTTGACTCGCTCGTGGAGACTTGCCACATCTGGACTTCCTGCATCGAGGAGTCGCGGCTGATAAGGATTTTAAAAATACCATCAAAATTTTATTTTCTCCTGGTTATGAAGCGCGACTGGAGACTTCCCGTGTTGCTATCTTTGACATGTAGATGTGTCTTAACGACAGTTTAATCATTACGTATACACGAAAACCTCGCTCACGCTGAAGGGGCAAGGAAGGATTGCAAACAGATCTCAAAGAAAATCAGTTCTTAATTTTGAATGTTTTAGATATGCTACAGATTTATACTTTAATTATTTTCTTTGACGGAGATGAGAGTTACGTTAATTTTAAAACTAATAAAATAATAAAATGTATTTTATTTAAAAATACGTTAAAAATAAAACAAGTGCTTGAGGTAGGGGTGGTGCAGAGATATTTGTGAGTGATACAGTTCTTAATTGTTAATGTCTTGATAACGCTTTAGTTATACCGACTTATATCTCGTGAGGGACATGCTTTACGTAAATAATTTTAAAGATTCTTTGCACTTGTTGAGCCAGATCTGTCTTGAAAAGAACTGCAAACGAAAGAGGATTTTTAAAACTTTTTTTTGTAATTTTGAAAGCACATTTCACAAAAATCTAAACTTTGTTTTAATTTTTTCTTTTCATTTTTTAATATAATTTTATCCATAACGTGGATATTTTTAACCCACTCAAATGCCTCAACAAAATCTCATGACCAAAGTCAAATTCAGTACAAACAACACATGTAAAACTACCTTCGTAGTGGTCATCTCGTTTGCATGCTTTTGTAAAGTTAAGTAGCCATGCCTCATTGAAAGACGTAGATCATAAGAAAACAACGTCAACGACGACGGTGTTTGATGGACACCAGCATATGTCAGAGCGACCACAACGTGATGATGATGGACACCAACAGCTATCTGGCGGATGGACAGTGTCGTGTTTCGTCTGGAGGGTTGTTTTCTCGCTAAATACGGGGTGTTTTCCAACCAAACACAGCCTTCAGGCCAAAAATGCTTTTAGTAGATCGCCAAAAAGAAGTTTTACTACAGTTTCATCCATTTGGAAGCACCGTCGAGATTTCTGCAAACGAAATCACTCTCGGCAGCTATCGGTATTGACAGATACTTCCATTATTTAACCTTACACGAACCATAATGCATCGTGCATGGCCCGGGGCCATCACGCGACGCGATGCGCTCACGGTAATACAACTGTATATCAATTTTATTGATACAGACAAAATAGATTCATATTCCATCTTTGAAAATTCATAACGAACTCCGCCACCGAGCGCTAGTGTAACTAATTTGATTAAAAGAGTTTCGATTCGGGGACGGTTAGAAATGCATTTTTGCATTTTAGCCATCGGTGGGTTCTCACGTGCCATAATAAGGCTTCTCAAAATTGTTTTATCGCTCAAGGAAGATGGACCGTGCATCGGAAGGCCATTAGCGTGACGTCACTGTGACAACCTCCTCCGCGGGAAGGCGCAGCGCGCGTGGCTGGTCTTCAAATAAGGCTTTCAGTCCATTTAGGTTCCGTCACATGTATCGATCCCGCTTTTCCCACAGATCACCGACCATTGATTGTGACGGCTATTTCGTCTTAGCGGACCGAGATTTCAAAGTTGAAATCTGCGTTTTTTCCCTCTCTCCGTAAAAGCCCAGCTTTGTGTGTCCCCGAGGGCGGTCCGCGTCCTGCCATTGAGGGGTTTAGTGCGGGGAGAGTGGAGGATGCTGCGCAAATACTCGACGAGGCGGGTCAATAAATCAAGACCTGCTAGAGAAATGTGAGCACATTTAGTTGTCACAGACGATCAATCAAGTTTTCTTTCCAGTTTTCACTCTGTGTTTGAAACAAGATTTCGTGTATTTGTCCGAGCACTCGTCGTCACAGCGGTAAGAGACAAGAAAACAGAGCACATCTTCAGCTTTCACTCGCTGTGGGAGACGGGAGTCGCGCTCCATCACAGACGTTTAGCATCTCTGACAATGAAATTCCCATTATCATCATCATTATTGTATCTCTTTATCTCTCTATTGTTACAATTCTTAACACTGTGGCTAAAACACTGGGTGGGAGGAAAATAACGTTTTGTTCTACTGGTTACCAATGTATTAACACATGCTTTCCTCAAATTTATTCTGGGACATCTTGATGATCATCACATGCCTTCGGTCTCCACCTGGGGGGGGGGGGGGAGGTGCGTTGAGCATGGGGAAGTTTTTTTTTTTTAGGGTTGTTTGTTTTGTTTTTATATTTCTGTTTTTTGTTTTGTTTTCAAATTCATTCAACATTAACATGAAATCAGGTAATGGGAAAGAAAAAAAGTAATTAATCTCGAACACGTACTAACACGTGCGCCAATCCATCAACGTGCAAAACGTGTTTGATTTACACAAGACAAAAACTTTAATAGGAAAACCGCACACTGAAATCACAGCAGTATGTTATGAGGATGGCCGTATGTATGTAAGTCACTCTATAAATCAAACGTTGAACAAACATGATTGTAGACTTTTAGTCTCCATCTACTGGCATGCTGTTCGTCTTTCAGTCGGAACGTCTCGGGTGAGTTCGTCGGTCCACGCCAATAATCGGGCAATTGGAAATGTATTAAAACTTGACGCAATCTCGAAAAATAATATCAAAGAATAACGAAATAAAAAAAATAAAAGTATTATATCTTTAAAAAATGTATTAGGGAAAGTAAATTCAAGTAATAGGAAAGGAAATTGCAATTTTGTTCGTGACATTTAAACCACACAGGGCGGTGGTGACTTTACGTAGTATCTAAATATAGTATTTAAATATAATATCTAAATTGCAGTGAGTGTAATCGGATTTTCCTGACTAGGTGAGTTGTTCGTGATACCCAGATCACAGCGACCGGAGGTGAACTATTCGAGATATCTAGACCACAGTTAGTAGATGTGAGTGTTTCGTGATTATACCCATATCACAGTGACTGGAGGTGAATCGTTCGATATATCCAGACCACAGTGAGTTGAGGTAAGTTTTTTGTGACACCCAGATCACAATGCTTGGATGTGAATTGTTCGTGATATCCAGGCCACAGTGAGTGGATTTGACTTTTACGTGCTATAGTCGACGCTGAGTTCTTCGTGATATCCAGATATTCCGATAAGCGACGAGCACAGACAGTTTTGTTCGACACAATCGGACATCGCGTCTGCTGTCGACTGGTATTTACACGTCCGCGGCTGAAGGCGCAACATGATCCCAGAGCCAGCTGGAGTCATCTGATGAGCAACTTTATTCGTCGAATTAAAAGAAAAATCTTTTTTTTTTTTTTTTTACTACATCTTGTTTGTGTGTGTGTGTGAGGGGAGAGAGAGAGAGAGAGAGAGAGAGAGAGAGAGAGAGAGAGAGAGAGAGAGAGAGAGAGAGAGAGAGAGAGAGAGGAGGAGGAGGAAAGGAAGGAAGGAAGGAAGGAAGGAATGTTTTATTTAACTTCGCGATCAACCCATTTTAATTACAGTTATATGTGTAACGGAAATGACATTGCCAATTGCGCAAATGACATTTTAATAAAGAGGGGTCTGCTAAGTTTGTTTTCTTTAGTTGTGAATAAAAAATTAACACAAAGATGAACTGGAAATTAATTTAATTATAACAGACTCCAGAAAATTACAGCAGAAAAAGATTTCAAGAATACATTCAACTGGAATCACACACACACGCACCCACACACGCACGCGCACTGAATGTATAAGAATTTTATCACATCGCAATGACTCAAATTTACAGATATTTCTTGCGACACTAAATGACAACCATGTTACGTATGCATTACCATAATTGTAGTTTTACGGTACATATTTTCACTTTTGTTTGTGATATTCTATACGCAATCAACCTAACACGAGAACCTCAATAACCCTTTGTGAAAATAGAAAGTACATGTAAAGAAACAAATCTCTTACATATTCATCAAAATGGTAACCAGTCCAATGACAAACAAAACACAATGTGGTGAGTGTTTGGAAATGATGTTATAAGAGGTTCATAACACTGGCGTGTTGCAAGTTTCTGGTGAAAATAAAGTGTTAGTGTCATTTCCGTAACGCAAATGCTATTACGGAAATGATTATTTCGGAAATGACAATTACACAAATATCATTTCATTTTATTTTATTTCAACTTATATCCAATTCAGGTTCAAACACGCTGTCGTGGGCACACACTCAGCTATCTGGGTTGTCTGTCCAGGACAGTGGTTAGTTGTTAGTGAGAGAGAAGAGGGTGTAGTAGCCTTACGCCTAAACATTGAACCCTTAAGAACTCGATCTGGGTTGGAGCCGGTACCGGGTTACGAAAACTGTACCTACCAGCCTGTAGTCTGATGGTTTAACCACTGCGCCACCGAGGCCAGTAAACGAATATTAATCATTAGCAATCTTAACAAGGGAGACTATTGTTCTGTAGGTCTGTTTTATAACACAATTACGGAAATGACACGATTTTGGATCTATTATTTAATTGTTTTTGGCAAACATAGGAACTAGATTTTTGTTTTCCTAAATATTTAACACAATATTAATGTAATATATTTTTCATCAATATTACATAGTTGTTTCATTAGTTAAAGATACGATTCATATTAATAACATTTATCGTTGATGCATTCATGCTTTACTATATAAGCAAAGCTATGTCAAATGTATTCAAATCAAATGGTCTATTAACTGAAACTGAAACTGAAATTACGAAGGAAGTAAAGCTATTTTATAAAAATCTTTATAAATCCAGACCTATTAAAGGGACATTCCTGAGTTTGCTGCAGTGTTTAAGATGTTATCGACTAAAAGAGACTTTTTAACGATTGTAATTAAATATCAAATATATTTTTCTGCATAAAATATTGGTGGCTGTATATTAAACATGTTTCTGATCGTTCTAATATTTATACTGGGTTAAATTTCGTTTTATTTCCTAAAATATATTTTTTCGTGGGCTTCTTACAAATATTAAGACGACCAGAAACACATTAAATATATAGACACTGACATTCTAAACAAGAAAATATATTTAATATGTAAGTTTAATCGTAGAAATATTTTATTAGTCGGAAACATCTTACAATGCAGCAAACTCAGGAATGTCCCTTTAATGATGTTAATTTAGAAAAAATATTGAACTTTCTACATATACCAAAACTTGCTTAAAGAAGATGAAATACTTGGACAGATATAGGCAGGTATCGTACTAAAGCAACAAATTATAGTTACCATCAACAAATAACTCTCATCAACCCAAAAAGAAGGCATTATAACATGTATTCCCCAAAAGGACAAAAATAAACAATATTTAAAAAGTTGGAGACCTATATCTCAGCTAAGTGTCTCATATAAAATTGCCACAGGTTGCATAACCAATAGAATTAAAACTTGATTTTTCTACTAATCAGACATATATGGTAACTGTTAATTACAATAAGAAAAATAAGAGAAATAAAACAAAATCTTATTGATACAGTGGTCTAAAAGACTATTAACTCCATTTGATAGAATAGTAGTTGTAAAAAACATTAGCAATGGCCAAAGTTGACCATTTAATTTTAACATTACCTAACCCGACAGACCAAACTATCAACGAATTAAACAATTTAATTTTAAAATTTATTTGGAGTGGTTCTATTGATAGAATAAAGCGTAACATAATAACTAAACAATATGAAGAAGGACTCAAGATGTTTAAAATACATTATATATGCATTAAAAGTGTCATGGTTTCAGAGATATATACATAAAGAATCAAAATGGACATATCTTCTAAAACTGACATATCCAAATTTGCATAACTTCGTTAATTTTGGAACGGAATTTGTAAAACAAAAATTAAGTATATTAGACAATAAATTTTGGCATGACACATTTCAGGCATGGGCTGTCTTTTTAAATAAAATACAAATAACGTCATGGATAGATATTTTACATCAACGTATATGGTATAACGAAGGTGTGAAGGTCAGAGGCAAACACATATTCTATAAATAAAAAAATGGTTTGTTAAAGGAATTGTCTTCATATATGATCTAACTGATAATGAAGGTAAGATGCAAAGGGCAGACTGCATACACAATATACTTCAGGACACAAATGTTATAGAAATACGAGAACTTTTAAATTATGTTGCAAGACAAGAAAGGTTGTCAGAGAATGTATAACATTATTAAAAAAAACACCTGCAAACCAATCTCACAAAAGAAATGGATTAATGAACTTTTTCTTACAAATTCGTTTAATTGGAAAAAATCGTATAGTCTTTACCATAAAATAACTAAGGACACGAATTTGAAGTGATTACAGTATAGACTAGAACACCGAATACTGTCTACAAACACATTTCTCTGTAAAATAAAAATTCAACAAGATGACAATGTTCATTCTGTAAATCTCTTCCAGAAACTCTTATTCATTTATTTTGGTTCTGTCCATTAATACAAACATTTTGGTAAAACCTACAGGGATTGCTAAAAAAAAGAATGTACTCATATTACACATCTCCATTTACTGTTACAGATCTAATATTTTAAATACATGATAATCATAGGGCAGATGATATATAAATTTCACTGTAATACTTGCACAGAATGTACCAAATGTATAATCGTTTTAATTTTTTTTTTTTTTTTTACAATACTAAAAGGTTTCTTGCATTTTGCAATTGTGAGTTGACCAAATTTGATTAACGGTGGTCGATCTACAAACATTCCATTAAATAGTTGTTGTTGGGGGTTAAAAAGACGAGACTGGGTTTATATTTTTTAATATATCAAACAAGAATCAACTTGCATTAATACAGAGAAAATGCTTTCATTATTTACAAATCTCTCTCTCTCTCTCTCTCTCTCTCTCTCTCTCTCTCTCTCTCTCTCTCTCTCTCTCTCTCTCTCTCTCTCTCTCTCTCTCTCTCTCTCTCCTTTCGTCAAATTCTTATACAAGTATATATTTATATACTATTTATTTTATTTTATTTTATCTATATTTTATTTATTTATTTTGTTGAAAATATTTTTGTCTTTTCTCTTCTTCTTCATTTTGTTGTTGTTTTTGTTTTTCTGGAATTCCAATGGTATATTATAAATCCAACTGTATTACTTGCTCCCAATATACATCTCACAATATATTTACAAAAATTAAGCTTAACATCTAATGACGTAATTGTACATGTTTTTATAGTAACAAATATTGTTTTCAACTTGTTGTACAGAATATTGTCTTTCTTATCTTTCTTAGTTAAAGTATTAGTATAGCTTTTGATCACTTATTTTGTAAGGTGGTGAATTAGGAGTCCCCAATCCTGACATTACCAATATATTTTGGGGCAATAATAATAATTTAAAAAAATATATAATAATTAAAAAAATTATCGCTGAAAAGGTTGCATTATCAAAATATGAACAAAATATATTATTTTAATTTTCAGTTTTATCTTTATTTGCGTCTATTTTATATCAAGGTCATGAAGGGACATATTATTATTCAGAATTTGTAGAATGGCCCAACTATGCTTATATATATATAAAAATAATACATGATTGGCCGTTAAATATTTATCCTAGAAAAAGCTGTGTTAACACGTAAGTAACGAGCGAAAGCAGCTTGAGAACGTTTTTAAACGACTTATACGACAAATACTATATCCAACAGACACGAGTGTAGTATTCTACTTCTTTTGAACCAGGTTTAAAAGACATTTAAAAGTCTTATGCAGCTAAAACTAATACATCATATATTAATACATTTACGTTACCGACATGATGACTTATCGGTATCCGTAACCGGAAATGTGTGGTTACGAAACCTCGCCGTAATGTACTACCCAGGACATGTAGGACCTAACCATGACGGCGAAGGGCAAAAGTAAAAGAAAACCCCTCAACCCCCCACCCCACCCCAACCCAGACCAAATCAAAAGCCATGAAAATAACAGATTAAGTACGTGTGTTTTAAATGGATTGTTGCTGAAGTAAAACCACAACTTGCAGTTGTAAAACCACAAAAGTAAAAGGAACCCCACCACCGCCACCACGTGTGTGTCTGAGGTGGACTTATGGTGAGGTCTTTATGGTAAGCTGTTGTAAAACCACAAAAGTAAAAGGGACTCCCCACCCCACCCCACTACACACACACACACCAAAAAAAGAAGAAGAAAGAAGCAACGCGTGTGTGTAACGAGGACTCGGTGAGGTGTTTATGGTAAGCTGTTGTAAAACCACAGTGGTGTTTGCAGTCAGTGTTTGAGTTTCTCGACAGGCGACATGCGTGCATGCGCTTCACAATACGGTGGCAAAACCTAAATTCTTGATTACCGACTACTGGTCGAGGACAGCAGTATTAATCTGACTTCTGTTAAGAGGTAGTGTCAACCTACAGTGTACAGGCGACATGTCTAGAGGGTGGAGGTGGGGGGGAGTATATGTACTACGTGCCAAAATTATGAAAATATGGTGACAATATTGTTAGTACAGGTGAAATCGCTCGTCTTCCCAGCAAGTGATAGAAAACTACCCCAGCTAATTGCTTAAGTACCGCTATATATTCTACAGAGTATTCTCCGAAAATACAACTAAGAAACGAGAATGTCACCGGCGTTCGCCATTTCCTTGGTAAATTGGTGCGTGGCTGTTTCAAACAATGATAATGTTGTGTACCCACCTGTATGACTTTCTTGTCCTATGAGGGGCGGTATTTAGCTCAGTCGGTTGAGCGCTCGACTGAGGTGCTTGCGTCGAAGGATCGAACCACCTCAGTGAATCCGTTTAACTGATTGGTTTTTTTCTCGTTCCAACCAGTGCACCACAACTGTGGGAAAGTGCATATAAAAGATCCCTTTCTGCATTAGGAAAATGTAGCGGCTTTCCTCTGTTGACTACGAGTCAGAATTATCAAATGTTTGACATTCAATAGCCAATGATTAATTAATCAATGTGCTCTAGTGGTGTCGTTAACCAAACCAAACTTCTTCTTGTCCTATGACGCTAATAAGGCGAGTCTGGCCCAAGACACTACCACACATCGTGTTAAGATGGTAAGGAAGCATAGTAGTAAGAAATTGTAAATACTTGAACAAGTACGATGAGAGAGAGAGAGAGAGAGAGAGAGAGAGAGAGAGAGAGAGAGAGAGAGAGAGAGAGAGAGAGAGAGAGAGAGAGACAGACAGAGACAGACAAAGACAGACAGACACAGACACAGACACAGACAGACAGACAGACAGACAGACAGACAGACAGACGAAGAAGTGTCATTTTTAGTTGGAGCCTACGACAGAAGCCAACGCGGAACGACAGCTGTATGGCCAGTACCTGTCGCGGTTGAGGTGTGGTTCTCAAGACACGAACTCGTATCCACTTCTCAGACGGTTTTCTACTGGTTCCAAACTGACAACAAAATAATCGTGCACCCTCCACTGGGTTTGGAAATATGATACTCACTTTAAAGGGACATGTTATCACTAACAGAGACTTTTTGACGACTGTAATTACATATCAAACATATTTTTTCTGCATAAAATATTAGGGGCTTTATATTAAACGTGTTTCTGATCGTTTTAATATTTGTACTAGGTTTAATTTCATTTTATTTCCAAAAAATATTTTAAATTATTTGAAGACAAAGTTTTGTTTGGTCTTCTTACAAATATTAAGACGACCAGAAACACACTGACTATACAGACAATGATATTCTAAACAAGAAAATATATTGAATATGTAAGTTTAATCGTAGAAATATTTTATTAGTCGGAAACATCTTACAATGCAGCAAACTCGGGAATGTCCCTTTAATATAAAAGTTGAAGCGCTCATTTTAGACTGAAACGTGTATTATAAATAGTATAAAGTACTTATTTGAGTTCAAATCCGGTCCGTTTGCAAACATATTTTATAAAAAAGAAATGAAAAGAAAAGGATGAAATCAGCTAAAAACCTGAATAAATCATAACACTGGATAAAAGAAAATTCCCACTTTGTATCCTTGTTACATCCAGTATAGAAATCTTCACTGACCTGCACAATACAAAAATGAAGAGAAAAGAATGGATTGCAAGAATGGCCAGTGCCATTTATAAACATGCCTGAATGGGAAAGAATAGGCATTTTGAAAACCTGGCAGAGCATGGGCGGATCCAGGAAATATTTTTAGGGGGGGGGACCAAAAAAGAAGGGCACATTGACTCGTCAAAAGGGCACCTTACTACAAGTTTTGATATTTACAATTAATATGAATTCCTACAGTTCTACGTCATAATATACTAGCAATAATGAAGTAAATTGGCGTCACTCGCGTTAGAACCTCAATGGGGCCCCATTGAGACTCAATAACACAGACACATATCTGCAAGCTTGCGCATGTACACGAAAATCTTGATTTCATTTATCTACAATATAATTATTGTTTACTTAAAAAAAAAAAAAATCTACAAACAAAAAGGGCACTTGAACATTTTGAGGGCACTTGAACAATTTTTGGGGGGGACGCGTCCCCCTGGTCCCCCCCCCCCCCTTGGATCCGCCCATGCAGAGGATGTATCTAATTGTCATGTACTATCAGTAGCCGCGGGTGTGACGCGGCACCTGTCTAAACCGTCCTCATCAATGTCTGGCAATATGCACATTCTGTATATCCCGTTCACGTCATAAAGCGAGCACGAGAGAGTCATCACAGAAATTACTTCCGACCATCATAACAATGTTTCGGTTATCTCTTTAATCCAGTGCGGTCGCGGAAATAGTTCTTTTTCAAAGAATACCATCGAATGAGATAGCGTTATTTTCACTTGGTTTGTTTTCCAACGACAGAAATAGAGGATGCCACGTTTCTCTCGTGATGACAAACATCTAAAATCCCCATGTTCGTCATACAATATAATTATACTAAGCTAGTCATATTCCCATGATCGAGTATTAAATATATTTTATTGTTTGAGCTTCACCGATGTGATAATCGATTATAAAAGTCAATAATCGACTGTGTTCAAATATTATAAAAGTCAATAATCGACTGTGTTCAAATATTATAAAAGTCAATAATCGACTGTGTTCAAATATTATAAAAGTCAATAATCGACTGTGTTCAAATATTATAAAAGTCAATAATCGACTGTGTTCAAATATTATAAAAGTCAATAATCGACTGTGTTCAAATATTATGTGTAATTGTTCCTCCAATTTAGATGATGGAATTGAAATAAATATCTTGGGGCTGGTGTTAGTTTTTGTCTATGGGAACCAAAACAAGAAAAATATGAAATAGCTGTTAAAGGTAAATTAGCGATTTATAGGGTCTTTCTCGGTGAACACGACTATAAGTGTATGGTGCTTATAATTCTCTTCTTCGTTCAAATTTGTGAAAATTGTCTCATACAGATATTCCGATCTAAGTGATGAATTGGGCAGTTGTTCGCAGGTCCTCCCTGGATTCACAGAGCTTCTGCTGTAGGTCTGTTCCATGCGGCCAGAAGTGGCTTCTCTCCGAGTTGTGTAGTGGACATTGTTGTAGGATAGCTTATAATTAAAATTCTTCTGTGTTATGTTCTTATAATTCTAACCGATTGTATAATCGAAAGAAGATCGGTTAGTGCAAACCGATTATAACTGATGATGAAATTCTAACCGATTCTTACCACTATAGTACTTATAACAGTAATTATTCTAAACACTTATTTAGAGTATTCTTGGTTATGTCTCACGTTCCACTGAAAGAAAGAAATGTTTTATTTAACGACGCACTCAACACATTTTATTTACGGTTATATGTCGTCAGACATATGGTTAAGGACCACACAGATTTTGACAGGAAACCCGCTGTCGCCACTACATGGGCTACTCTTTCCGATTAGCAGCAAGAGATCTTTTATTTGCGCTTCCCACAGGCAGGATAGCACAAACCATGGCCTTTGTTGAACCAGTTATGGATCACTGGTCGGTGCAAGTGGTTTACCCTACCCACTGAGCCTTGCGGAGCACTCACTCAGGGTTTGGAGTCGGTATCTGGATTATAAAATCCCATGCCTCGACTGGGATCCGAACCCAGTACCTACCAGCCTGTAGACCGATGGCCTAACCACGACGACACCGAGGCCAGTCACGTTCCACTGAATACAAAATGCTGGATTTGCCCTTCCTTACCTGTGGAACAGGATAGAAATTCCTATTCCCTTCAAGTTTGTATGTGCATGTACTCCAAACGGTCTGGGCGGGGTGTAGCCCAGTGGTAAAAGGCTCGCTTGATGCGCGGCTGGTTTGGATCGATCCCCGTCGGTGCTCTCATTGGGCTATTTCTTGTTCCAGACAGACTGGTATGTGCTATCCTGTCTGTGGGATGGTGTATATAAAACATCCCTTGCTATGGAAAAATATTGCGGGTTTCCTCTCTGAGACTAATGTCAGAATTACCAAATGTTTGACATCCAATAGCCTATGATGAATAAATAAATCAACGTGCTCTAATGGAAAGAAAGGCATGTTTTATTTAACAACGCACTCAACACATTTTATTTACAGTTATATGGCGTCAGACATATGGTTAAGAACCACACAGATACTGAGACAAAAAAACCGCTATAGCCACTTCATGGGCTACTGTTTCCGATTAGCAGCAAGGAATCTACCAGTTGTGGTGCACTGGCTGGAACCGACGTGTGCTCTAATTGTGTCATTAAACAAAACAAACTTTTTAAACGGACCGGACACTTGGCTTGCGAATAGTAATTCCCTTGGCTTTGTAAATGAATGTTTTTTTATTTGTGCCATAAAGGATGGCCTAATGATGTAGATGTTTTGCTGTACGCTGGAACTCATTTACAGACGTGGCGGCATCATTAGCTTGACGTGTCTGGGTATCAAAGTGTTGTTCGGAATGACGCAGATTAGGTCAAACTCTCACACCTGTTGGAAGTAGATAAAAAAAAAGGGGTGTTTTGTTTAACGACACCACTAGAGTATATTGATTTATTAAACATCGGCTATTAGATGTCAAACAAATTGTCATTTTGACAGTCATAGAGAGGAAACCCGCAACATTTTTAAAATTAGTAGCAAGGGATCTTTTATATGCACCATCCCACATACAGGATAGCACATACCTTTGATATACCAGTTGTGATGCACTAGCTGGAACTAGAAATAGCCAAATTGGCCCACAAACGAGGATCGATCTTAGACCGACCGCGTACGGAGCAAGCGCTTTACCACTGGGCTACGTCCCGCCCCTGGAAGTAGATAGTCTCAAACATAGTGGAATTTAGTGACAAACTTGCAGCATAATATATATAAATTTAGAGAAACTATTCTTAGATGAAGTTTCATTTAACAATTAAAAAAAAAAAAAAAAAGGTAAAATATTTGTCTTTAGAAATCTAGTGAGTAGAATGCGTCTATCCGCAAGTGTTCAAGACGTGGGGCGTGTGTGGAGGAGGACAACTGCTCCCCAACACTAGAGCAAATATTCGAATTCGGGCAAAAAGAGCTGGCCTGAAACCTTTTCACCATGTATATTAGTTGTAAACCATGTAGAAGTGTACAGTGATTGTTTGCAACTCTACATGGCTGTTTGGTAGTAATGCCAATATGAATAAACATTATTCAGATTCTGGCATTTTCTTTTAATTTGGGCAAAAAGCAGCCTAACCCTCCACCCGTTACAAAAATAGGGAGTCTGTACGCCTATTGTTCTATCCGTCATTAACTTAGTTTAGTCACAAGCTTTTTATTTGGCTGTTATGCAAATGTCCTGGACGCCGAATGGTTAACACCATTTCTGTTGAAGGCAATACACAGCTGTGCAATAACACCATTTCTGTTAAAGGCAATACACAGCTGTGCAATAACACCATTTCTGATAAAGGCAATACACAGCTGTGCAATAACACCATTTCTGATAAAGGCAATACACAGCTGTGCAATAACACCATTTCTGTTAAAGGCAATACACAGCTGTGCAATAACACCATTTCTGTTAAAGGCAATACACAGCTGTGCAATAACACCATTTCTGTTAAAGGCAATACACAGCTGTGCAATAACACCATTTCTGTTAAAGGCAATACACAGCTGTGCAATAGAATTAGTGTACTCCTTGGTTTTTATTGGTTCATAGTGAAAACCACAACAAAACACCCCAACCCAACAACCAACCAAGCACTGGAATTTGAAAAGCAAGATGTTTAACAGTTTACTGTTTATGATGACCATGTAAATTTACATACACATATATTATTAATCTGGTTATTCGCGTAATTTCGTCAAAACTATTAAAGAAATTCTCATACGAACATAGCCAATAGCCAATAGATATTTAATCGGACACAGATTTAATCTACAGTTATCTTCAAGTGCAACATTTTACTTCTAGGGTACAATTTTGTTCAGTTCAAACATAACATAACATTCAAATTTGTTCTTAACATTTTATTGACTTGATAAACACGTGGTACAATAATCACAACACACATAAACCAAAAACAAAACAAAACAGCAACCGCAATGATACACTAACATGAGAATGCAAGTAGAAAATCGTGGGACTAACGATAAGACATGAACTGTTCAGAATGACAAACAACTAAAAGAAATATGTATAAAGATGTTTTCATCACATATGATTAACATAAACTTGTCATCCATAGCTGATTTTCAGGGTAAGACGTTTCTTCCTACAGCCATAGATATGAGAACAGTAATAGTTTTATAAGACATGAACATAAACTAGACCCATCTCTTTATTCTCTTTGGTCATGAATTTTACATGAATCCATATTATATGCAGTGAAGTCAAAATTGTCATCATGATAACAGTTTAAAAAGTATCTACAATACACTAAAAAGTATACATGCATATACAAATACAATGACCAGTTTGAGAAATAATAATTTAAAACACCTTACAGTCCTATGGAAATGACGGCACTGTAAGAAGCATTTGGTGACTTGTTGCATATTACAGAGCATGCTTTAATACAATAGCATATCACAGATTTGAAAATATTGGATTATATATGGAGTACACGTGCATACGGTTATCATGTAGAAAAACGTGTATGCTTCTGGGATACACAGTGTCATAGACCGACAGTTCTAGTTCCAGCCTCTACATACTAAGCAATAAGTCTGTGTTGCTTCATAAAAGCTTTTATTACACAAGTACCAGTTGTTTTTCGGGTTTTTTGCTTTGATTAATCTATATACTGGAATAATTCAGTAACACATCCTGTCAAAAACATACAGGTAGATGCTACAAATGCTTAATAATGAAGACATGTAACAGTATTGTGTGACCCGTAAGTCATGTTGTACATAATCATAGTCATTGTGTTCTTTTTGCATCCTACTTATCTCATAAATCAACACTGTCGTCTTGAATATACCTCTGTTTTGTTGTGGTTAGGCCATTAGATATAAGGCTGGTAAGTACAGGGTTCGCAGCCCTGTACCGACTCCCACCCAGAGTGAGTTTTAATGACTCAATGACCACTACACTCTCTTCTCTCTCACTATCACTAACCAGCTAACAACTAACCCACTGTCCTCTGGACAGACATCCCAGATGGCTGAGGTGTGTGTCTAGGACAGTGTGCTTCAACCTTAATTGAATATAAGCACGAAAATAAGTTAAAATGAATGGATATACTTTTTGTTTCATACATTGTACACAAACTATTTTCTTTTTGACAGAATCAATTAATTTAACACATGCTTTGTTAATAATACCTCTTTATAGGTAATTGTTTTAAAAGCATTCTAATAAAAAAATAAAATTAATGAATCCTAATATCAAGTTATACATCTGTCACCAAGTCACTGGAAAAAACAACTCATCCCCTACCCCAAATCTTAGTTTTGTCCCATAGGAACAAATTTGTCTTATTATTCTGGTCAGTGTGTCAATCTGTTATGATTTAACAGATTTCTGATACAGAACAATTAAATTAGTAAGAAACATGCACATACAAATTGACAGAGATTTTTTCTCCAATCATATAAGTTGAAACAACAAATGAAATTCAATCGACAATTACACTCAAAAAACAGAATCCAAAGGATTGGGGACATTTTTCTGGAAATATATATACTCTTCAAAAACAGTAGGGGAACCTGAAATATTAATGTTAATACATGTATCAACTATTAGACCAAACATACGTTTTGACCACAGACATCCTAGTAAAGAACACTCAGGTCTGTTTATCCACACACCAAAACACATTCCACAGTTTGCACGTGCATCATGCAGTTGTCCCGTACATGTGCGTGGGGTGTCATTCTCGATTTTGACAATTTCCAGGAAGGTTGATTAATCACTGTGGAACATTATTTCTGTCAATCTTTTTCATTCTGTTGATCTGTTATTGAAAAAACCATCAACTTTCAAATTTCACTTAATAATTCTGACCCCAATCAAGATCGTTGGTGGTCATAAAACCTACTGTAATACTGAACTACCGGTTGTAATGTTTGCCCAATTAATTCCCTATTATCATATAACCATTCCCCACAGCTAATATACCTTACAATTTTGGCAATTGTAAATTCTTATTAGAGTTCTCCTACTTTTTTTGAAGAGTATATATAAATTGACAGACATTTTTTCTCCAATCATACAACTTGAAACAACAAATAAAAAGTACAAAATTCAATCCACAATTACACTCAAAAGACAGAATCCAAAGTATTGGGGACTTTTTTCATAACTATATTATCACAGACAAATACATGACATTTCTCTCTATTGGTGACAAAGCAAGACATGCATAATGATTATATTAAAATTACAGAAAAAGTCTGCAACTAAAAAAGAGAAGACTTTTGCAGTAGATTTTATTCATTTATTAAGACAACAATGTCTAGAATGATTAGTAAAACATGTAAAATTGATGAAAATATATTCCAGCTACCGTATAATTATAATTAGTATTTTTAATTTGCTTTTTCATTTTTAACACATTTTTAAAATATCTTCTTTTTCTTTTTTTACTTTTTAAAGATACTAGTAATTACTTTTTCTAAAGATGCTTTGCACCATGGTAACATTAATGGATATTAAAGTAAATATTAGCACTATTTACTTAAAATGAAGGAACCATTTGGAATAAAGGAATTAAAGGTACTTTGTGAGATTAATATAGGTGTATTTCTGACAACTAATGACAGCAAAAAGAAAAGAAAAAAGAAAAAAAGAAAAAAAAAAGAGAAGAAAGGTTAATAATCTCCTGTACTACACTGAAGTGATATGTTAAGTGCACCTCTGTACATAACCAAAAGTAACAGCATGTTAAGAACATTTTTGACATTTCCGTTCTACACATCAGTGTAGGTATATTCTAACCTACATGAAATGCTCACCATATTTTAAAGGCAACTTTCAAGGGCCATAACTCTGTTAAAAATGGGTAAATTGCCATGAAAGTCAAACTTGATCTATAACAGACATGATAAACTATACACAAATCCTGTCCTGGATGGAGGAGCTGGCCGAGGCCGGCACCTATGCCCAGGACAGGAGTGAGCTACAACAGCTTGTTCTGAATGTACACGTTAAACACTCTGACCTGACCTGACCTGACCTGACCTATACACAACAATTTCAACTCAATATCTTGAGACATACTGGAAAAAAAACAAGAAAAAAACAACCACAAACAACTAATTTCCGTATCTCCAGAATTTATGGGCAATAATTCAGTCAAAACTGATCTGTAACAATACATGATAAAACTACGGTTTCAACATTTCAGCTCATTATCTTGAGGCATTCCTAAAAAAAAAAAACTGTCCAGAAAACTCATTTTTGTATCTCCTAAATTCAAGGGCAATAAGCGCCGATAACTCTGTCAAAAATGTGTAAATCACCATGAAAGAAAAATTTCTTTGACAGTACATGATAGAGCTATACCCAAAATTCTGCTCAATATCTCGAGGCATTGTAAAAGTAAAGTCTGGAAACTATAAGTGGGACAGACAGAATGAAGCAGATGGAATCTATCGTCGCCTCCAGTCTGCTCTGTCTGGACCTGTACAGGACTGAAAACATAACTAGTGTTTGTAGACAATTGATAACTTCCATAACGACAAAAATAGGCTTTTGAACATCTACTATTACACATCAAATACATTTTGTTGTCCAGAATATCAGTCTGTACATTCAATGTGTTTTTGGTTGTTGTAATGTTTGTAGTAGGTAGGTCAAACAGATGTATATAGAGGACACAAAACAAAGTTGGAGTTACTACAAACACTAGGGTAGTCGGAAATACTGAATATTCAGACATTAGCACAGGTTCTGCCAGAGGGTACGAAGGGTAAAATTACAAACCTTAAAATCTTGTAAACCAATGAATAATTTTTTTTAATTTTTAGAAAGGCTGTTGTAAGAAAACTGCTGTTTATTAGTTGTCACAATACATGAAATGCAGTGTTCATTTTCAAAAGATTTCAAACCTATAACCAACTAATAGGGGCACTTATAATTTGTTTTGTTTTTATTAGGTATCCTCTGATTATTTTCTGGCAGAAAGTCTTACTAGCATTCTTTAATGACAAAAAAATTAATATACAATATTTTGTCATTAAAGCTCTGTTTGTCAGAATCACCTTAAAACTTGTATCAAACTGTACTGAGCGAAATATACTGAAATGGAGAGTTAAACTTGGTTAACGACTGAATGTAGTCCTAACCTGTATTCCAATGACTAGTCTTCAGATTTCTTGATCATAAAGTATGTCCACAGTTATCTTGGAACATTTTCAAGCTTGTGGAGACTTCAGCTCGACAGTTCTTTTCACATACATGGATTAAACATTCGGTGTAGGTTTAACAACATTTAGTTAACTAATCAAGTTTTTACTTTTACCATCATGGAAACTTCAGACATTATTATAGTCCGTCCCATCCTTCTACAAAAGTGTTTTTTATTAATAATTTCAGTTTGGTATCACATAAGAAGAAAAGTAAAAGTGTTTTGGAAATAACAAATACTATTTTTGTGTGCAATTTACAAATCAATCAGCTCAGAAATAAAGAACTTGTAGTAAATTCCATAGTTTGAAAAAAAAGGTATTCCTTGTGGGACGGACTATAGTTACATTCAATGTAGTTTAGTCATGTCTGTGATCTGTATAGTTCCCATTGTCTGATAAAAATAATTTAAATGTGTACATTAAACAATATATAATAATTATTCAAAGATGACAAATTATTTACTGGTGATATTTACTGATCATTGAGCAGGTATGACTAAGAGGCAACAGGTGCCACAAAAACTGTGAACACAATCGGTGTTGGAGGGGAAATGTGGTTTGTTAAGTGGGTGCGGTATTTCGAACTCTCAAAGTGGACTGATGGGTGTGCAGGGTACGGTTGCTCTACTTGAAAACGAAAGTCTAATGTTATGTGAAAAAACTTGCTATCACAGTGATTGTTGGGAAAGTGTTCTGCGATACACACACGTGTTGTGACTGTGTAGATGTAGAACGTCTCTGGTGTTGGGATACTGTTAAGACTTGCTATCACAGTGAGTCATTGAAAGGTGCTCTGTGATACGCACACACACACACATGCTGTGATTGTGTAGATGTAGAACGTCTCTGGTGTTGGGGTACTGCTATGACTTGCTATCACAGTGAGTCATTGAAAGGTGTTCTGTGATACACACACACATACACACATGCTGTGATTGTGTAGATGTAGAACGTCTCTGGTGTTGGGATACTGCTATGACTTGCTAGATGAATAGTCATCGTTCTGTGATACGGACACACACACGTTGTGATTGTGTAGATGTAGAACGTCTCTGGTGTTGGGATACTGTTAAGACTTGCTATCACAGTGAGTGTTGGAAAGATGTTCTGTAACACACACACACACGTTACAATTGTGTAGATGTAGAACGTCTCTGGTGTTGGGATACTGTTAAGACTTGCTATCACATTGAGTGTTGGAAAGGTGCTCTGTGATACGCACGCACACACACACGTATTGTGACTGTGTAGATGTAGAATGTCTCTGGTGTTGGGATATTGTTAAGACTTGCTATCACAGTGAGTCATTGAAAGGTGTTCTGTGATACACACACACACACACACACACACACACGTGTTGTGATTGTGTAGATGTCGAATGTCTCTGGTGTTGGGATACTGCTATGACTTGCTAGATGAATAGTCATCGTTCTGTGATACTGACACACACACGTGATTGTGTAGATGTAGAACGTCTCTGGTGTTGGGATACTGCTATGACTTGCTATCACAGTGAGTATTGGAAAGGTGTTCTGTGATACACACACACACACACACGCTGTGATTGTGTAGATGTAGAACGTCTCTGGTGTTGGGATACTGCTATGACTTGCTATCACAGTGAGTCATTGAAAGGTGTTCTGTGATACACACACACATACACACGTGTTATGATTGTGTAGATGTAGAACGTCTCTGGTGTTGGGATACTGCTATGACTTGCTATCACAGTGAGTGTTGGAAAGGTGTTCTGTGATACACACACGTGCTGTGATTATGTAGATGTCGAATGTCTCTGGTGCTGGGATACTGCTATGACTTGCTAGATGAACAGTCGTCGTCTTCCTTGAAATACTCCTGGGCCGCGGGCCACTGGTCTAGCGGGAATCGTGACACCAGGCTCATTCGGCTCTCAGTCTCACGGAATTCTTTTTCTGAAATACAAAACAACCACATCATTGTGTGTAAAATGAACACATTCGTACCAACATATTTAAAATATGATACACAGTCTATACCGGACTCTGGACAAACCGGAATCTTGTCAAAACTGAACCTGGATAAGTATTAGGTCCCTGGCATGATCTAGTTCAGACAGGTTTCACTGTACGTGGAAACAACATCGAAATTAGTCTAGACACAGTTTGAAGAATTCAAACATGATCTAGTTCAGACAGGTTTCACTGTACGTGGAAACAACATCGAAATTAGTCTAGACACAGTTTGAAGAATTCAAACATGATCTAGTTCAGACAGGTTTCACTGTACGTGGAAACAACATCGAAATTAGTCTAGACACAGTTTGAACAATTCAAACATGATCTAGTTCAGACAGCTTTCACTGTACGTGGAAACAACATCGAAATTAGTCTAGACACAGTTTGAACAATTCAAACATGATCTAGTTCAGACAGGTTTCACTGTACGTGGAAACAACATCGAAATTAGTCTAGACACAGTTTGAAGAATTCAAACATGATCTAGTTCAGACAGGTTTCACTGTACGTGGAAACAACATCGAAATTAGTCTAGACACAGTTTGAACAATTCAAACATGGTAAACACATTTTGGGGTCAGATATAGAACTGCTTATTCCAAAAAAAAAAAAGAGAGAGAAAAAAGTAGAGTATTTTTTTTTTATAACTCTTGATATGCCAGTCCAAGTTTTATGATGATTTTGGATGACAGATAGTTACTTTAGTGTCCTCTTAATTTATGACAGTCATCTGCACTATTAAAATGTGCATGCATTTATCTTTTCCAAAATGCTACATTGAGACAAACTAATGTTATTGCCACAAATACCTTAAGTTTAAGACCAACCAAGGTCTATCGATACTTTTTTATGTAATTTATTTACACACATACACAGAGGGCTTGAATTTAACAGCAGCCATGCAGTAATGCGGTAAATTGCCCCAGTGTGCTTCTATGCCCATAAAATTAAACTGGCCAGGCCTTGTTTTGCCTTAATTTGTCATCACATTTAAATACAACTCCTAGAAGTATTTTATTACAAAAGCAAGAAACCATTCACTTCTTTATGCTGTTGTGTTAAGACTACACGTGTTGCTCTGCCTTCTGGCAGTAATACCCTAAACAAATCTCCATAGGTCTAGGACAAATGTCCTTGCACTGTAATTTTTCAAATACATAAAAAATTTGTATTATGTAAGTAAAATTTAATGTATTTCAGCTCTCTCTCCTTGATGTGCAATGTTAACATTAACTCATCCAAATGGAGAGGAGAGAGAGAAATCCTGAAATGTGAGGAATTTTATGAAGTCGTCACTTTGTTTCTTTTAGAAAATTATATAAATAAGTAACTCTGGATGGCTTGCTGTGTAATGCCTCTCACTAGTTCACCCCACAGTGCTAATACCAATTAAACTTATCATGTCATAATAAACTGTGAACAAAAATAAACAACTGTATTGGCATATTTCTCTTGTTCACCTCGCATTCAGTGCTGTAAAATGTTCTAGGGCAGACAGTTTTACAGATTTTTGCAGTGCTCATAAATAGATAAACAGAACAACAAATGAAAAACATGTTTGCTTATTTTTGCCCATTAAGACGAGAAGGATTTGCCACATGTGATGAAATGGATCCCATCGAGGAATCACAGGCAGGCAAGAACACGTGTTCATCATTCAATATTCACACCAAATTAAAGAATTTTCACTCTTTTACCCTTCAAGAGGCCATCAGAGAAGATTTTTACTCAAAAAAACAACCAAATATGTTTGCTTTTATGAATATTGTACTCCTTAATTCAATCAATCAGTATAAAAAATATCTTACTGTATATAAAATTGCTAAGACTGGAATTCAATACCTGTTGATTAACTGTTTGGGCAGTTGGTTAAATGTGACAAGAAAAATCCTGCTACAATGCCTTAATCAGCCACTAAAATATATATATATATATATTTTTTTTTTTTTATCAAGCACACTGCTAAGGGTACACACCTCAACTATATTTGGGCATATCAAGCCATATTATCAAGTGAACACTTTACCACTGGGCTATCTCCAGCCCTCTCCTTTTGAAAAAGAAGAATGGTGCCTGAAAATCAAACTACAGCCAAATAAGGAAGAAACATGCCAGGAAGTGAAATTAAATATTCATTTTGACCAATGATACTCATAATTTATACATTATGCAATGCAATGAAATTCATCTTCGGTGATATGACACTCATCACATAACTGTGGAGTTTTAGACAAGCGGAGAACATTTTGTAAACTTTGTGTAAAGAAATGTTTGTTATGTCAGTTGAGTAACAGACTGTGTGCTGGGTTTAACTAATGACATGGAATTAAAAGAGAGGATCAGATCTGGGTGTTCTGCAGTGGTACAGGGCAGCAGGCAGTCCACGCAGAACTGACTTAATTCTATTAGTATTTACAAACAACTGCACTCGCCCCAATCGAACAGAGTGGGGTCTCCTAACAAGACATGTTGGGCTGGCCAGTAAACACGGCCTGGTGCATTAAGCATTACCCAACTGACACTAACAAGGTTACCTGGGCTAGCAACACTCAGTAGGTAGCGCAAAGTGAAAATACACACACTGCACTTAACCTGCTGGAGGTATATGCACAGCCACAGAGAGGTTACACAACACCAATAAACAGCCTTGTTTATTCCAATATATCTTAAGCTTCTGTCAGTGATCTGTAAAGTAATTTCATAAACACTGTCAAACCAATAATGAGGGGTGTTCTATAGAAATGTGTCAGAACTATGAAATTATAACTGATCATACAAACTAATTTGAAAAAAAGAGCTTCTTTTATTCTTTTATTTTATTTATTTTTCTTTTATCCATTATTTTTTTTTGCTGTGGACGTTTTCTTAATTGCAAAAAAAGCTTTTTTATTATTATTTTTTTTTTTTTTTTTTTGCGAGGAGTTGGTTATCTATGGCTTGCTTTGTTGCCATTGTTCAAACTTAAATTTATTTTGTTTAATGACACCACTAGAGCACATTGATTTATTAATCATCGGCAACTGGATGTCAAACATTTGGTAATTTTTACATAGTCTTATAGAAGAAACTGACTACAGAGCAAGAAATAGCCTACTTGGCCCACCGACAGGAATTGATCCTAGACTGACCACGTATCAAGTGAGCGTTTTACCACTGGGCTGCGAGCTGCTCTATGGCAATGCTTAAAAAGAGGTCACATTTACAAATGCAGAAATGTATTTTTACATTGTCTGTGCAAGTTTAGTGGTGTATCAGCTAAATGACATAGCTTCAACTACTGAAGTGATACTAATTTCATTTTTTTCCATAATATATTATGATTTAACTAGCTAATATACTGTTAAATTACAGTTTCATTATAACCACTGAAACATTATGTCTATATAGTAAAAAAATGAAGAAGTAGAAATGAGATTCATTATCGACTTATTCCTATAGATTTGTCTAATTACATCCTTTGCATGTTTTATCACATGCTTTTGTGCTGTTTCAATATGCAGCCATATTGCAACACTTCATGTTGTACAATTACACCCAAATACAAAAAATAAATAAAAATAAATAAATATATATATATATAATCTTGTTGAGTTGAACTTAGAAGGGTTGAATTACACCACAATGCTGGAACCAAAAACAAAGTCGTGAGTTACACTTACACAATGTTGACCGAATGGTTAGGCCAAACTACCCGATGGGTGAGCACTTTCTCAAGCACTGACGGGGTTTAAGCCAACGGGATTCAACTGTATATGTATATATAAAAAAAATCTAAGATATAAGTTTACTAATTGAAAACTACATGTACTGCATGTGTGGCTCATTGCTTGTAGTTGATATACGCACCTTGAGGCCTTGTTTTCTTCGCTGATGATGGAGTAGACTTGGCCTGCTGGGCTTCCAGTTGCTTCTCCTAGAACAACACAAACAGATTACAGATTACAGCATGTTCAAACATCAAGTACCAGTACCAAGGTAAGGTGCGTTGATTGTTCTGTTATTTTGTGTGTGTGTGTGTGGTTTTCTAGAGTTAATTTTCTTAAGCAGTCCATCTCAACTTGTCCAGTAGTGATGCTGAAGCGATGTTTTTAGTGTTTGCTTGTAAAGTCTCTGCCACCATCATTTCTCACAACAGTTTCCCTGGGACGAGGATCAGCAATTCATTAAATCATAAAGACAATTAATTGAAAATGATGAGAAATCAATAGTGAGAGGCAGGAAACTTGGTCTCTGGTGTCGCCTGCCTGGATCACTGGGGGCCAGAAAGCCCTCTAGTCTTACCCAGGACTGTCACTTCCAATTGGTTTCAAATACAAACAGTCCCTAATTGTATTAGCTGCTGCATAAACCAGAGCCAATTCAATTAAACTTGTGGTCCCAACCAAGAGGTGGTGCTGACTTCTAGTATTAAAGTTACCATGATGAAGTCAACTTAATGAAGTCTCTCAGTTCTGCTTGGGACACAAGACATCCAAGTCACATATATTGCAACAGACTGGATTAATGAGCTTGAACATTGGCATATTAGAGAAATACGGTCCCAAGAAAGATGGATGGATGGATGGATGAATGAATAAACAAAAATATGGATGAATCTCACAAACAAAAACCTTGCATTGGAAGGATGGACAGATAAAAGGACTGATGGATGAATAAATAATAATAAAATATTTTCAGAATACAATATCATAATTATGTATTTTGGAATTTCAGGCTATACTTGAATATAACAGCAAAGAGAATATAACAGCAAAGAAAATAACCATAACTAATCAGAATAAAAATGCAACAAACCGTTTTTCATTATTGACAAGTACATGTACATGTACCTCAAAAGTCAATTCAGTTTTAAAGGCGCTCAATCACGGATTCTGTGGGCCTTATTTCTCTAAATATGGATTATAAATGGAAATTACATTCATTTGGAATACCAAGCCTAATTATTGTATGATCCAAAACATTTTACTTTAACTACGATCGAGGGAATTCCATGACACGCTTCATTTTTAAAATTTGGAAGTCTTCTTATGAAAAGTCATGAAAAATATGGCAAAACGAACTCGTAGTGATGAGGCTATATATACGACAACCGTATAATGTATTTTAGAATTTTATATAAACGACCGCCATGTATAGAGACTTGGCAAATGAGGGCCGGCTATATACATGGCAAATAATAAAAAATATATTATTTCATGACGAAAATAACTGAATGCGCTGAAATAAAATAATAAACAGTCAAGTCAGAACATGAACTCACCATTTATTATTATTATTATTATTATTATTATTATCAGGCGTGTGTGCATGGAATTTAGCAGGGATAGAGTCTCGACGGTTACAACGCTATAGTGCTTGGTTCAAAAATGGATAACATGGAAACCATTCACAAAAGGGTCCGCTAGATTCATATACTGCCCCCTTCCCCTGTTCAGAAAACGTACTGTTCATACAGTACTTAGTATATATTCCTCCTGTTCCAGATGGTTTGGTAATATGGATCAGTCGAGTACTTATTTACCGCCTATATACATTTTTGTTGTGAATATAGCCAGCCCTCGTTCACGGTGGCTATATACACAGCCATCATATATATAGTCACATCATATATAAACACTGTCATGTTCAGAGTATTCTTTAAAAATGTACCAATTCCTATTCCAAGTCAGCTGTTATGGAATATTTTGCATATTAATGAATTTAATAAGGTGGAAAAATGAAGGTGTTTGTGATCTAGATGTTTAGATTTTTTTTGCGTACGACTAACGATAAATTTACCTGTAGATGCAAAGGTCTAACTAGTCTAACTAGTCGGGATTGTCGACGTTTAACATGCTTCTGTTAATAAAATAAATTAATATATAAGCTTATTATCATTCAGTACATGTTTTTATTGATTTTTAATAACATGTTTCATTGTTGTTTTCTATTTACCCTACGTCGCAGAGGATGGTCAAGCATTCTCGTTACACAAGCTTGGTAAGTGGTTTTGACACTGCGGTTATTCGGGGGTTGCCCATAACGTGACTACAAAAATAATACGTCACACCTCTTCGCTCCAAATAGCAGTTATTTTTTCCTGAATTATGGACCGTTGACCTAATTCAATTATTTTTACAAAATATCAGTAATAAGTGGGTTATGTTATTTATGTAGATGGTTAAATAAAGTACTTTTAGCGACAAATCAAATGTATATATTTTAAAATAATATTTTGTTAGGTCATTAATTAGGTTAACCATCCATGACAGGGCACCTTTAATAAGTGTTTTGTTTTTCTTATACAATTAAAACAATTAAAATCCAATAAAGATCAGATCAAATATGTGGATTATGTTTACTTTTAATACATATAGGGAAGGAAATATATATAAGAAAATAAAACAAGGAAATAAACTGATGACTAGTAGAAATTGTTGGAGATAAATAGAATTTAAATGACAGTTTCCCAGGCAAGTAAATAATATGTTCCAATGTTGATTTTATTTCTTCTAAATATTTCAAGGTTGGCATGTCTATAATCTCTGTAATAAAAAGGCCTGCACTGTAAGTTTTTTTTAAAGATAGTCAACAAAATGTATATACAGTGAAACCTCTCAAAACCAGACCCTCTGTAAACCGGAATTCCATCAAAACCGGAAGTTTCGCAGTCCCTTTTTAAATATATGTACAGAAGAGAACCTCTGTAAACCGGATACCTCTTAAAACTGGACTTTTCACTTGGTCTCAAAGGTGTCCGGTTTAGAGGAGTTCCACTGTATCTGTCAGGCTCATGGTTGTTACCAATAATGGAAGGACTAATAGATGTCGATGGGGTCTAGTGTCCATGGGGTCTAGTGTTTTTATAGGCTACTATAGTCCCCCAATCCAATGGAAATATTTCTGAATTCTACTTTGAAAAATCAGACAGCAGCAATAAACAGCAGATAGCAGAATGGGCCCTTTGCTCATTAGTTGTTGACAGTTATTAGGAAGGGTTTAGGATATTATCAGAGAGGCATGGTTGAGTCGGTCCTAACCTAGTGAAAGAGTTCTATGAAAACAAACAACTCCCAGCACCCTGTGTGGCGAGCGGGATACTGGCAGGGAAGGCAGGAACTGCCTGGCAGTGTGGCTCAACCGATATTAGAGTCTGTGCAACTTAATGCGCTAAGTAACAACTTAATCCTCAAAGTAACAAACAGGAGTATGTGCAGTATTTGAGAGATGCCGAGAGCAGGGTGGCCACCACTGAAGCCAGGCTGCCTGGCAGGTTCCGAGCTCAGCCACTGACATACTGACAAGTGATATGTTATGACAAGTGATATCGCATGGATTATCAGCTGACCAAAATAATGTACATCTACAAATGCTGTTTTTCCCCTCATTTGGTTTTTGTTTCTCTTTAACGATAAAAAAAAGTTGAACTTTCTTAAAAAAAAATATTTTTGTCATTCAAAAGTAAATAAAATAAAAATTACTTTGTAGTTCGCAATTTCTTGGAACCAACAATATACAATTCAACAGTTTAGTAGTCTCATGGAATATATTTCTTGCACATAATAACTACGGTACACAAAATAAATATTTAAATGAAAAAAAAAAAAAAAAAACCCCCACAAAATCTTCTGTTATTTAGTACATTTTCAATAAAATATTTCAATAACTTTCTTTTAGTTAAAATATTGAATGTTTAAAGCTATGTCCTTTGTGGGTAGATTAATACTTAATTTTTTTTTTTAAATTAATGTTAGATATTTGCAGATGTTTAAAAAAATAATTCATTTTACATTAACTTTTTGAATAAATCTTCCTTGGGGATGTTTCATAATAATTTTGTGCCTGCTAAATCTAGTTTTGGAGTGGGGGTTTTTTTTAATAGAAATATGCACGGTTTAAATAAAAAAAATATTTGTGGGTCATGGACATGTACCCCTGTATGTGTTTCCTGCATGTGATCAACGAACAATCCATAGAAGGTTTTTCGCTATTACAATGTCTTGAATGTCAAAAAAATATTACTTCTATGTCTGTGAAACTTATTTCTTAAGAAAAAGCAAGTGGAATAAAACAACTCTCTAATTATAATAAGAATGTAGATGACTGAAAAATAATAATAATAATAATAATAATAATCCTGCTGCTGCTGCTGCTGCTGCTGCTACTGCTACTGCTACTGCTACTGCTACTGCTACTGCTACTGCTACTGCTACTATTGCTGCTACTACTACTAATAATAATAAATAAATAAATAAAATGAAAATATTTTTCAGGTCATTAACTTTTTAGATTAGTTTTTAAATTTTACTTTTAAAACATAAAACTATAATCATTACATTTGTTTCAAGTATGTTGCCATCCTATAAAGTAAAAAAAAAACGAAGCAAAAAGAAAAGAAAATACATTTAGTGTCAGCCTTTATTTTGTGGCCAGCTAGGAACAATAAATTTAGTGTGACTGTTTCCCCTCTGATAATAACCTATCATCTTTGTGCTCGTCAGTGTGCACCCTGGTCAGGCGACTGTCAGTGTCAATTTACAACGTTATACATCATAATCTGACACCATCGACCCGCTCCTTCATTAACACACTACTCGATTCACACACTACTAGCATCATACTGTAAAAAGTACAGAATCTCACATTTTGCTTGAGATAATGTTGAACTGCTTTTTCTTCGGCTTCTTTTCTGGGACATTTTTAATGAAAAAAAAAAGAGGGGGGAAAAAACCAGAAAAAGAAATCCAACAGTTAAACAAGGACAAAAGAAAATTAAAAATTGTGAAGTGAATATTAAAGTACATTGTTCCACTACTATGTAATGTTGCCATGATGGCAATGCCATTTAATCTGAACAAAATTAATCTCATAAAAGTTTACCTATCTGAACATAGAAATAAGTAACAATTATATTTTTAATAATGCTCTATAATGTCTTTGAGAAACTTCTCACTGAACTTATTAAAGCTATACAATACCATTCATAGCTTCAAGAAAACAACACAACACACACACAAAATACTACTACTACTAAAGAACACACAATAATAATTTTAAAAATGAAAAAACCCAGTCTATTTGTATTCATTTGACAAACCATTTATACACTAAAGGTTACATGGGTACAGCCATACACACACACACAAGCTAAAACAAAAAATCACTTGTTATTGTTAGGATAAATAATGGTATAAATAGTTCCATGTAATAACAATTTTATTAAATACACTTCATTAAATACTGTTATTAGTTCATCCTTTCAAATGTTCCGTGTTATTTAATGTTTATGACCGATCTATAAACTTTCTCTGGACCAAATCAATTCCCAGTGCCAATAAGTTAAACATGTATACTGTGGTGAACGCCAAAACAATTTTCTTTTCTTTTTTGCATTATTAAAAAAATCAAGACACTGCTGGGACTTTTCTTAGGTAACTGTTTGTTAGAACCACATGCATTATTTATGATCTTAAATGGCAATAACACATGTGTGCTAGACATTTAAAGACATACAAGTGGGTTCTCCTGTAATGACCTGGGCTCATATTTTCAAAGCTATCTTAGCATTATGATATCATAAAAACCATTGTAGGCTATGATGTCACTACGGCGTGTGTTGTAGTGATGTCATAGCCTACAATGGATTTATGATATCGTAAGGCTAAGATAGTTTCTATTATCTGTAGCCTAGAAGGGCAGGATTTAGCTCAGTCAGTTGAGTGCTTACTTAAGTTGCTAAGGATCGAACCACTTGGGTGGATCCATTCAGCTGGGGTTTTTTTTTTTCTTGTTCCAAATACTGCACCACAACTGAACAAAGGCCGTGGTATGTGTTTTCCTGTCTGTGGGAAAGTGCATACAAAAGATCCCTTACTGCATTAAGAAAAATGAAGTGGGTTTCCTCTGATGACATCCAACAGACGATGATTCATTAATCAATGTGCTCCAGTGGTGTCGTTAAATTAATCATACTTTAACTGTAACCTGGTCACCACAGCTATCCCATCCAATGAAATAAGAACAATCCCATCCAATGAAATAAGAACAATAAATACTGATTGCTCTGTGAAGTATACATTGGCATGTGAAAGCATAAGTTAACTGCAAGTGTTGTAAATAAGTTTTTAATATTTTCAAAACATGTTTTAAACTTGTTTTAAACCTGGGTTTTGAGGATATGTAACAAAAGAATACAACATTCACGTCTGCTGGATACCATTTAACTGACAACTCTGTTTAAAAATGCTATATTATGTAAAATAAAACTGCACAATCGATGTAATTTGTGGAGGTCAGTATATTTATATTTATTTATTGGAAAGAACAGATGATATTTGCACGAAGAAGCACTTCATACATTATTATCAATCAGAGCTGCAGCTCAACTGCTGTTTTACTCTGTATATAATAATATGATGCATCTCAAACTTTCAAACGTAAGCCCCTAATTTGGTACAGTTCATCTTTTAACCAGTGTTTAACTGTCATTTGCAATATCACCAAAAGCAATTTTATTTCATTTGGTGAATACATTTCATTACTTATTTACCAAAAAGCTCATTAGAAAATTGCACGTTTTCTGTAGAACTACAGCTACTTTTGCTGTTTGACCAATTGAAACTTGAATCTGGCTATAAATTTACTGACCAAATTTGCCAAACTGATAAATGGTTGGATCCAGCTTAAAGCCTTTGTAATTGACTGTGGAGAAAAAGGGACAAAATTGAGCCTATCGCTGTGCACAGTGGAACTATGTTTCATATCGGTTTTCATTTTCTGTGTGCAAGACGAAGGCTGAAATTTCATGGTGATGTGCACATGACAAACGGCAACATTGATACAATAGATACTGATCTGCTGACGGGACAAAACGAAACTCAATCTTTTAAAACCTGACACACTTAATTATCAAGTTATCAATTATTCACACTTTAATAACATAATGGGTCCAGCCATGTTGGCGTTTGACAAAAAACAATGCACACATCAAGAATGACAGTCATAATCAATTAAGATTTCTCGATGACCTGGTGCTGGGTTTTCTCGCAGAATTAAGACAAAGAGCACATAACCACATGCAGTTAGCTACTAACAAAGAGAGACAATTAACCAATCCAGATTTAAAATGTTATTAGCTTTTACATTCTCCTCACAACATATTTATCTCAGAAATTTTCATAAAGACAAATAAGAAATATTAAAATAATTACTATTAAGATGGATACCGAGTAGATAATTAGGTAGAATTGGTTTAATGTGCTTACATCCAGTTAACATTTAAACAAAGTCACAATGGTAAAGGGTGTGCCAAATATTAAGTATGGCCATAAATGTGCCCAGAAAAACTAAACATATTAACTACTAAACAATTTCAACTAAAAAAACTACTGAAATATTAAGCCTAAATTAACTGCAAATAACTAAAAATGCATTTCTCAAAACCTATGTTTCCATATCATACCCTCAATTAATTAGATTAATGCTCATAACAATAAAAAAATTGTATGTTAGTGAGATCTAAAGCCTTAGTACCCAAAACGAGAAGGGGTTTTCACGCTAAAATATTACCCACACCCTACCCCACCCCCCCAAAAAAAAGACTACTCGGCCGAATATTTATATAATTTAGAGTATTTATGAAGAACAATTCAAGAGAAAGATGAAAGGATCAGACTATTTAACATACATGTAGTAGGGGAAAAAAAAGAATTTGACTTAACATTTTTAACGAAGGCAGAAAGGTCTGAAGTACATGTGTGCGTGCGCGTGCGTGTCTGTGCGTGTGTGCGTGTGTGTGTGTCTGTGTGTGTGTGTGTCTGTCTGTGTGTCTGTCTGTGCGTGTGTCTGTGTGTGTGTCTGTGTGTGTCTGTGTGTGTGTGTGTGTGTGTGTGTGTGTGTGTGTGTGTGTGTGTGTGGATCCGGACCCCTTGGAATCCCTACTAAATCTACACTTATAATGTCCTATGTCTGCATGAAGTAATAAACAGTAAATAAAATATGAAAAATACATTAAGTAAAAAGTGCTGAAGAGGCAAAAGAAATTTTTAAAAAAAAAGAAAAAGAAAAAAAGAAGAAAGAAATCCTCTTCTAGAAATGATAGTGGTTTGTGTTTATTACTGGATGCTATAATTTTTGTAAAACATTATTTCCGTAACAAAAGTTATCATGTCTGCTCACAACCAATTGTTTAAAAAGAAGTCGCCAGTACCTGATGCACTCATAAACTACGAGCAACATTTACAAGGCGGTAAGCCTCGTAGATAAATACACATGTCAGCTAGCGGGTATACTTGGCAGGCTAACAAATTTGTTCACACGTCTCCGTCTATTGTCACTAACAAATATCCCTCAACCATATATGGCTTATGAGTAAAACAATGTAAAATGTGTCCCTTGTTTGTGCTAGAATGATGCAGTTATAATCAGAGAAATAATATGAAAATGCACATGCATAATGATAAAAAGGGTATAACCAGTTAGCATAGCCCCTTTCCCCCCAACCACTCCCCGTTTTTTAATAGTTATTTGTAGGTGCTCTAAACCAATTGTCAAGCATTTGTATATCTTACTTTGTAACCCCTCTCTTAAAGCTTGCATCAGGCAGAGTAAAATATAGCTGATAAAGCAAATTGCATTCAGCAATGGTAACTCAAAATTTAAAAATTAATAAATTGTAACTAGATTTATGTTGTTTTATTCTTATAACATGAGCTATTTGCACATATTTTTAACGCATTTCTGTGGTCTTTGTTGAATGATATTTTCACCATTTCGAAAAATAAACAAACAAATACATGTAAATAGTTTTTAAATGTTTATTTCATGTGAAAAATGGGTTTGTAGCTCCACTATTAATATAGCCATTTTATTTGCTCCACCACCACTGCCGGGTCAGTCAGGTCGGGTACGTTTTGAACATGCTCATATACCACTAGAGCTTCGAGTATGTCTGTCCCGAGGCCGAGCTCTGGATAGCCATCACTGCCAGCATAATTGAATGATATTTGTAACATTCTGGCAAGTATTTCTATTTTATTTCTGTTTTATTTCTATTTTCACTAATGTTTTTATAAACTGCACATAAAAATGTTAAAAAGTTGTTATTTCCAAATTAAGTTTTTGTTTTTAGTAATTTTTTGTTTGTTTTGTTTAATGACACCTCTGGAGCACACTGATTTATTAATCGTCGGCTATTGGATGTCAGACATTTGGTAATTCTGACTCGTAGTCATTAGAGGAAACCCACTACATTTTTTCTAATGCAGCAAGGGATCTTTTATATGCACTTTGCCACAGACAGGAAAGCACATACCACGGCCTTTGTCCAGTTGTGGTGCTCTAGTTGGAATGAGAAAACCTCCAATACTGCGACGCAAGCACTTCAAGTAAGTACTCAGCTGACTGAGCTAAATCCTGCCCCTCGTTTTTACTGAAGCCAAACACTTAAAATGGAGGCCAATAAAGAGCATAACTGACCAAGTGAGGGTCTAATACTCAACTACCCGGGCCTTGTTCCACGCAGCGATCTCAGAACTAAAACCACCTTGGTATCATCATAAGGTGATCTTAGTGCTAAGATGGCTTCATGGACCGAGGCCCAGGACAGCCGATGACACAACAGCAATAAAGGGACAACACGGGGCAGAAGACATAGATCTAGCTTTGTCCCTCTGTCTGTCAACCCTGAATGGGCCATCATGGCCAGATTAAAATCACATTACCACAAGACATGCTGGCAACCCCGTCATGTACATGACAGAGACAGAGGTGAAGGTCATTTATTATATACCAATAACACTGTATAACACAAGCATCTTGCTGGAATGTAGGATGTGGAATACATGGTATATGTTTTAGTAAAATTTGATAGTAATAAGCCTGACATAAAAAGGTTAAATCAATAATCTATATATACCCCCCCCCCCCCACACACACACACACACACACACACACACACACACACACACACACACACACACACACCTTATTTCCTTTAAAGACACCAATTTTTAAACACTACAGTTTTTTCCCCAATGTTAAAGACATTTTTGATAATTGAAGATAAAAGTTATATTTTTGTACATCCAGAATGTTTCTGGTCAACTTGGTGTTTGTAATACCATAAAATATATTTTATTTTAATTCTAAAAACACATATACGTCTGAGAAGTAACTGTTAACAGATTTAAGTTTTAGTTTTTGGTAGGGGAGCATTTGTAGACCCTCCCTGGCCAACAGGTGACACTGCTGTCTTGGGTCTATATCTGAAAATGTTTGTAATGGTTAAAGTATATATGTTTCAAGGTTCATGCTTTAACAAAAAGTTACCAATTATTTTGTTAGCCACCCCACTAAAAGGGGGTGGGGGACATTTGTAGATCCTCCCTGGTCACAAGGGGGTGCTGTTAACTTGGGTCCATATCTAAAAATGTTTGTAATGGGTCAAGATATGTATGCATCTGTATGCAAGATATGATCCGGACAAGGATTTACTGTTATGTGTAGTAGACATTGAAAAGTAGGTCACAGTGACCTAGTAATAGTACATGACACACCGCCATCCCAAGTTGTTCCTACATGTAAGGTTTGATGGTCCTGTATGCAAGATATGGTCCAGACAAGAAAGGCTGTGGTATGTACTGTCCTGTTTATGGGGGACATTAATGCATAAGATCTATTGCAGCTCTATCAGTAGGACTAGCCTATGTGACAATAGCAAGTTTCCTCTCTCTTGAACATGTGTCAAAATAACCATAATATTTATGTTAGATACTAAATAGTCAGTTTAAAAATGTGCTAATGTATCATTAAACAAATATTCCTTTTCTTGCTAAATATAAAAATACAAAACACTGTTCACAGATTTTGTTTATGTGTCCCTGTTCATAAATAGTTTGTTTATGTGTGATACCCTGTTCAGAGAGTTTGTTTATGTGTGATACCCTGTTGATAGTTTATGTGTGATACCCAGTTCATAGAGAGTTTGTTAATGTGTGATACCCAGTTCATAGAGAGTTTATGTGTTATACCCTGTTCATAGAGTTAGCTTATGTGTGATACCCTGTTCATAGTTTATGTGTGATACCCTGTTCATAAAGAGTTTATGTGTGATACCCTGTTCATAGATATTTTGTTTATGTGTGATACCTTGTTCAGTGTTTATTTGTGTGATACCCTGTTCACAGAGTTTGTTTATGTGTGATACCCTGTTAACAGAGTTTGTTTATGTGTGATACCCTGTTCATAGTTTGTTTATGTGTGATACCTTGTTCATAGATAATAACTGTTATTACCTAGTTGTTCTGTTTCCAATCCACCGCATGATAGATGGAACATTGCTGTCGCTGTGTCAGCAAGATATTCGAGGGTTTGTCTGATAAGATATCAGTAATTAATGGCTGAAGAAAACAACCCTTACTGCAGCAAGAAGACTACATCAGACCACAGGGAAATTAATCTTCAGTCTAGTTAGTACAACAAGAAAATACCAAACTTACAAAACTATTTCTTTCTTTTTTTAACCCTAAATCTTGACACAAAACATGCTTTAAGAACTGCCAAAAATGCAATGTGTTGGTATGTTGTTGAAAATTTTCATAAAGTGTATAATATATATATATATGTAATTTTAAAAAAGAAGAAAAAGTAATAAAATAAAGCTAAATCATTCAAAGGTAGAAGAGAAAAGAAGTTTAACGACACCCCTGCATGAAAAATACATCGGCTATTGGGTGTCAAACTATGGTAAATGCAAACAAAAAAAGTGACACGCAAAATCAATATAAAAATTCAAGAGTCAAATAAAAACACAGTGTAAAGAACTGTGCAAAAATTACAAATATCACAGACCACCACCACCACAGGTAAGAACTTGCAAGTCCAATCTAACTGATCTCTTAGTCATATTGTACCCTAAAACAACTGACATATTTCTTAATTTCAACCCGTCAATGGAGGTAACATTTACAGAGTACAAAATATATATATATATATAATTAACTGTAAATTGTAAATAATTTTTATAAAAAAAAAATAATTAATGCGTAAATTGTCACTTTAAAACCTTCCACACCACTCCCAACAACTGATTAAAAATTTACTTTTCGTTAATATCCTTATTCACAAAATTATGAACAATTAAGACAATATTGTGGCTTAATAATAATGAGAGATATCAGTCTGCTAACAATAAGATTAAATGGATGGATACTTTGGTAGATGGATCATGGACAGACAATGAATGAATGAATATTTAATGACAACCCAGCACAAAAATACACATTGGCTATTGGGTAAATGCTAAATAACTGATTGGAAAATTATTGAACTGACTGCAATGCAAACTAAAATGGTCTGAAACACAAAAGAAAGGTATTTATCATCTGAACAACAAAACCATCAACATTTTAAAAACCATATCTCTGAACAAGGAAGAGTCAAAAGGATGTTTTGATGATACCATGACTGTTTCCACACTGTTAGATGTTTTGATGATACCATGACTGCTTCCACACTGTTAGATGTTTTGCCATTAGAACTGCCATTTTGTATTACATACTTTCTTCCTACTTCGTCTGTAGGAAGACTGCCACTTGCAATGACTAGTCAGACAAATCTAT
This sequence comes from Gigantopelta aegis, assembly GCF_016097555.1. Lineage (NCBI taxonomy): Eukaryota > Metazoa > Mollusca > Gastropoda > Neomphalida > Peltospiridae > Gigantopelta > Gigantopelta aegis. The sequence continues at coordinate 25,857,349 of NC_054700.1, forward strand.
TCTACACAAGAAAGCTCACTGAAAACTGAAAACAGTGGTGTTGACATATACTCATGAATCACTGTATAAAGTAGGTTAACTTGTTTCACAATGGACACTGACTGAGGAATGCAAGATGATGTATTAACTTCTACAGAAAGTGTTCATCATTCTTCAAAATAGTGTTGAAAAATATGAAACAGCAGAAACTACCACTGTTCAACACAATCCTCCAATTCAAGCTAGATTTGTCAAAGAACCTACAATTTTTTTTTACTATCCAAGACAAATAAACTACTGACACAAAAATATTACTGAATGATCCATTGAAATGAGCATTCCCACACAAAATTCTAAATAACAAATCCAGCTTCTTGACACATACATGAAGTGAACAGCACACAAGCGGTTTGAGAAAATATCCAGCTCCTAGAATTATCAAACAGGGTGGCTAGAACAAATAGGTTTCCTCCACTAGACACAGGTGTGGGTGTAATTGGAACCCAGCGGCAGACCTGCTCCGTGAGCCCTGCACTCAAAACACAGTAAGACAATCTGTAGTGTATACAGGCTAGCTGATACAAAATGTTAGATCTGTGAAGAAAAAACACCGTTTGAGCCAAATGTTCCAAAAGACTTGGTGCCATTTGGTAGAACTAACCAGATACAATCGTGTTGTTGTTTGTCTGGTAACCCAATGTCGAGACTGTATCAGGGGACAAAAAACACCTTGTTACGTAGAGAATAACCAACTCGCTATGAGGAATTACAGATTATCTGTCTCAAGTGAATTAAGGCCATAATAAAATAAATGCTAGATCTTCATCCAATTTCTTTTTTTCAAATTGGGGGTGGGTGGTGTAAAATTTTATTTTTAATTTTTAGGACTATGAAGAGTTTGTTTTGTTTAACAACACCATTAGAGCAACTAATTATTACTCATCGACGATTGGATGTCATACATTTGGTAATTTGACATATAGTCTTAAAGAAGAAACCCGCTACATTTTTCCATTAGTAGCAAGGGATCTTTTATATGCACCATCCTACAGACAAGATAGCACATACCACGACCTTTGATACACCCCAGTTGTGGTGCACTGACTAAAGTGAGAAAGAGCCCAATGGGCCCACCGACAGAGGACAATGAAAATACCACACGTTGAGCATCATATATGTTTATAGGATAATTTTTTTTAATTTGGTGCCAAAAAAGAACAATGGGGGCTGATCTTTGGGGAATGATAATCTAGGATTTACTATATTAAAGACTCAGGTTTACAACATCAGTGTGACATATCCCTATATGCTGTATATACTTTACATAATACAAGTGATATAGTCAGCTAAGACAATTGGTGATGTCATGGTTCAACAGTGTTCTTTCTGCAACCTAACTTTTACAATGCAAAATTACATGACTGTAAATGCATTAAGAAGTAGGTGTTGTGTCAATATATAGTAACTGGGTGCTTTTAAGTCATCGTAGATCAAATTACCCCTTTTTGTGCGACACATCCACAACAGAAGGTTTCTTCTCAAATTATTAATTAACGCATGTAAAGTAATAGCCCGTTTGAAGAACTCTCAAAAACCACTTTCTACTCATTATAATAATTCATATTTTAATTTTAAAACTGCAATTGTTAATAATTATTAAAAAAATATATATAATATGAAAAAATTCTATCATTCAGTCTGTTTCAAAGAATATCTTCACAATATTGTTGCTTTTCCACATATCTTGGCTCTGACAGAAATAAAATAAAATAATTTAAAAACCAGTATTGGTGGCTTATACAATATTCTGAAGATAGAGCAACTACCTCATGTTTTGACAGGCAACTCATTATATTATCTTTAAAATGTGAAAGCACAATAAACATGAGATGCTTGGCCTAGATATACTGACTGACCCAACTGAGTGTTTACACCTGACACCACACACACCAAAACTGTACGTGACTGATAGCATCTTACATAAACTTTGATTTCATCCCTCCACACTCTCTTAACACAAACCTTCATAAGACTGACTTAAAAACTCCAGTGTTGACAGTGAAATGATAATTAGGTAAACACTTACATGAAGAAAATCATGTAAAACTAATCTGTTGGTTTTATGCCACACACGCACGTGCATGTGCACACACAAAGAGCGAGAGAGAAAGATATGTAGATTGAAAAAGTAAGAGAGAGAGAGAGAGAGAGAGAGAGAGAGAGAGAGAGAGAAAGAGAGACAGAGACAGTTTATTTTGTTTAACGACACCACTAGAGCACATTGATTAATTAATCATCACCTATTGGATGTCAAACATTTGGTAATTCTGACTCTTAGTCAACAGAGGAAACACACTACATTTTCCAAATGCAGCACGGAAAGGGGGGGGGGGGAGAGAAGAGAGAGAGGGAGAGATGGAGAGAGGGATGGAGGTAGGATGAGGTTTTGGAAGGAGATAAGGGTGTATATAAAAAGAGACACAGACAAACAGACACACACCAGTGACATATCACAGTACTATCAATAATAATTAATTCACCGAACTTCAAAGTTCAAGAGGCAGGACATAGCCCAGTGGTAAAGCGTTCGCTTGATGTGAGGTCGGTCTAGGATCTATCCCCGTCGGTGGACCCATTGGGATATTTCTTGTTCCAGCCAGTGCTCCACAACTGGTGTAACAAAAGCCATGGTATGTACTATCCTGTCTGTGGGATAGTGCATATAAACGATCCCTTGCTGCTAATCGAAAAGAGTAGCCCATGAAATGGCGACAGCGGATTTCCTCTTTCAATATCTGTGTGGTCCTTAACCATATGTCTGACGCCATATAACCGTCGTTAAATAAAGCATTTCCTTCCTTCAAAGTTCAATTTTCTGTGACTTTAAAAAAATTATTAATATAAATGTTGTGTGCCATTTTATTAGTTTTTTCTGCCCTAATTTAATTAAATAAAGTTGCTTCAATATCCAAAATGTTAATATAAAGGAGCAATTGACTTTCCATGAAGTATACCAAAAAGAAGGGGAAAAAAAGAAGACTACTGACCAGAAAAAAATTCAGCGCCTGAGCAATAACACAAGCTAGCCAAAAATAAAATAAATTTACTTTCCAAATAGAAGTTTGTTGTTTTAACGTAAAACCTACCAATTCTCTCAGTTTAAACAAATTAATGTTGTCCTCTGGAAATTTCAACTTTGAGTTCTAGTTTCTTTTTAAACAACATCTTGGTCTTATGTTACCAGACTGGGCAGTGTTAGGGAGGTGCCCTCCAGTGCCAGTAGCAGGGCTGATTGAGATGTCAAGATAGACAGGCAGACCTCACAGGCTGGGAGAAATCAGATCAGGTGGTCACCACTTTTTTAAGGATAATTCTTGCAGCCAGTTTGGGTCGGCCTGTAATATGACTTTTGTCACAGGCATCAACTGATATGTGGCAACATAGAGGAAAGTATATTACTGAAGTAAAAAGAGTGTTACCATCAAACCTGTGTTAAACACACACACACACACACACACACACACACCACATACACCACACACCACACACACGTACACCCACACGAATGCACATGCACACACGCACTCAGGCTAGCACTCAACTGACAGAGAGTGGGATGTAGCCCAGTGGTAAAGCGCTCGCTCGATGCACGGTCAGTCTGGGATTGATCCGTCAGTGAACCCTTTGCACTATTTCTCTTTCCAGCCAGTGCACCACAACTGGCATACCAAAGGTCGTGGTATGTACTACCCTGTCTGTGGGATTGTGCATATAAAAGATCCATTGCTGCTAATCAAAAAGAGTAGCCCACGAAGTGGTGACAGCAGGTTTCCTTTCTAAATAAAATGTGTTGTGTGTGTCATTAAATAAAACATTTCGTTCCTTCCTTCAAATGAATGAACTAAATCCCAGCCAAGTGAAAGAGAGAGGCAGACAAATAGGAGTGGGGAGGCAGCAGGCAAGGAGAATAAGGTTGGAGAGGGAGAGACAAAGAGGAGCAGAGAGGGAGCCAGGTAAGGAGAATAAGGGAGGGGAGGGAGAAACAAAGAGGAGAAGTGGGAAGGAAGCAGGCAAGGAGAAAGATGAAGGTGAGGGAGAGACAAAGAGGAGGAATGGGGAGACAGCAGGCAAGGAGAAACAGGAAGAGAGGGAGAGACAAAGAGGAGTGGGGAGGAAGCAGGCAAGGAGAAAGAGGGAGGGGAGGGTGAGACAAAGAGGAGAAGTGGGGAGGCAGTAGTCAAGGAGAAAGAGGGAGCAGAGGGAGAGACAGACATATTATAGTGGACTCTGTCCAAACTGGCACCTGTGTAATCTGCATTTCTGTGTAAACCAGCATAATAACAGAGTCCTAAAATGGATTTAATCCAGTATTCTGTGTATACCGATGCATTTTGTTTGTCCTCATTGAATTCAGGGCGGGTTGTAGCCCAGTGGTAAAGCATTCGCTTGATGTGCGGTCGGTCTGTGATGGATCCCAGTCGGTGGGCCCACTGGGCTATTTCTCACTCCAGCCAGTGCACCACAACTGGTATATCAAAGGCAGTGGTATGTGTTATCCTGTCTGTGGGATGGTGCATATAAAAGATCCCTTGCTGCTAATCGAAAAGAGTAAGTCCATGAAGTGGCGACAGTGTGTTTCCTCTCTCAATATCTGTGTGGTCCTTCACAATATGTCCGATGCCATATAACCGTAAATAAAATGTGTTGAGTGCATCGTTAAATAAAACATTTCCTTCCTTCCTTCCTTACATTGAATTCAGTTTAGACATTGTCCACTGTGCCACAATCAGATCTCCAATAATAATTAAAAGTATCAAAAAGTGCCTTCTTAGACAGTTATCCCCTCAATACATATAATATTAGATCAGTGTTCAAACTAAACACGTGTCCATTTGCCCCGACAAGTGAAAATCTGATCAGACAAGTACACTGTACCTCAATGGTTGCACAGTGGAGAAGTAAAAATGTTGAATGCAGTTTCATTTCGAACAATCAAAAACATCATCCTTGTACTTTAATATTAAAACAAACCATTTATTTGGACAAATGGAAATATTATTGGGGGTCATGTAGTTTTCTAGATGTACTTGTTTGGTGAACTAGTGAAATATTATGCTTATTTCTATTGCTATAGATGATTCAAATATGGTAAGTTAGCTAAGACAGTGCCACAAGAGAGGGTTTAACTATACTGTCAAAAATATTTATGGTCAAATTGTAATTTCTCCATCTGACTGCCAACAGCATTCACTGTGCCATCTTGTAACCTTTTACTGATAAATAATTTGCTATTTATTGATGACGAAGAGAACTGATCACATGGGCACATCAGGGTTCAAATTTACCACAGCACAGATGTCGTCCTTACTGGTCAACAGCAAGATAAATGCTGTGGTGCCAGACCAGGACGCATATTCACGAAAAGGTGTAAAGTTACGTCTACGACTAACATTTACGTCTGCTGTAGATTTACGTTTACATGCAAGAAGCACCTTATTCTCAAAGACAGTCGTACAAGTAAACGTAACTTAGTTGGATGTAAATCTACGATTTAACTCTCTCACCGGAGAAAAAAAAAAAAACCCCACATTAGAAACGATGGCTACTGGGTAAATAACAAATGTGCAAAATGCAATTTCATTTGTTGTCTGCTAACAATAACACGGCGAACCATGGCAATTTGGTATTGGTGAGGATCCGCGTTTTAGTACGAACTTTAAGACATTCTTAAAAGGGAAAAGATAACTCAGGAGAAATGTGGCCGAGCCAAATAGATCCGTTCGATCACACAAAAAAAGAGTACAATTCATGGGTGTTCACCATCACAAACTGCTTCAGTTATCGGAAATGCTGCCATTTTCCACAAATAATAGTACATAACGGCAATCGTGCTTGATTTATTATATGTACTCAGCTTACGTGCAGCGTTTGTTGTAACCGGAGGCACTCTTATATTTACATCCAACTTTACACATAACTTACATTACATTGTTTCGGGAATAGCACTTGAGTCATAGATTAATGTTTATGTATCAAACTAGGCTTATGATGTTTTGTGAATATGGGTCTTGGTTTCCCATTGTGCCTTTCCCATAAATCCCATCTTTATACATATCTTTAACTGACAAACATAATTAAAATTTGTGAACAAATTGGTGGTTTGGCAAAACAAGTTGAAATTTGTTTTGTTTAATGACTTCATTACAGCAAACAGTTTGTTTGGGTATGAGGTACATTAGCCATCTTTTATTAACATAAATTTTTTAATAAAATAAAAACTAAAATTTAATAAAATACATTTTAGTCACGGTCTTCAAAATCTGTAATGGTAATCACCAGTTCATGCTGAAAATAGCAGTTGCAAAACTGATTTGCAAGAATATTTCTATCATTAACGGTCTTATACTTTGTTATCATTTATGTCGAATTTCTGTCTCAAGATGATCCGTATTTCAAGGTCTTTGTCTCCATTAAATTACTCACCTCTATAAAATTGGCCAACAAAGCACAGCTAAGTTCTTGTTCGAGGATCTCCCGATTTAGGTGATTGTTGTAGCAGCATGAGACGAGCGTGGGGAACAGGACGTTGGTGAGACGTGGGTCGCTGAAGTACTGGAACGGCAGGGCACACAACTGTTGTAAGACGGTCGGGGGCTGTCCGGACTGAATTATCATCTGAAACAAAAACAACATTCTAATAAATGAATTTTGTTTTCATATACACTTTAACCTTCTGACTACTGCATGCGAGATATCTCGCCTGACGTCATGCCAGTGGACATACTGTACTCACCAAAAATGATATTAAAACACCAGAAATAGATTAAATGAGAGTATGTTTTTTGTTTTTAAATGGAAAATACCTGTTTTCGGCAAGTATTTTTGCTAGACAACACTGTCACGGTCAGTTCGAGGAATCAATAGCTGATTGTGATAGCTAATTTGATAATAAATTTGATCGTCTTACCAACAATGAAAATGATCAAAAATTGAGATATGAATCATAGTTCCGTTTACAAAAAACACAGTTATTGGGAATAATGGACAAAAATAATGGACATAAATGTATGGCCACAACTGGCCATAAGTAAGCGCAACTTTTTCTATTTTTTGCCTAATTTTAATCAACATTAACTGATCTGAAAAGTCATAAAAATTGGAAAACCCCACAAAAATAATACAGATTCAATACAAACTTTATTTTATGTATATATATATACTACTCCAAAGAATTTAAGGGTCAGACGATATTTTCGACATTATTTTCTGAATGTCAATTATATTAGCTAGACCATAATGTCACGCATGGTATTGTTCCATTTTGACGAAAGTGGGTCTAAGCAACCCATAAATGAATTAAAATCCACTGTCATTGACACTGTCGACTAGTTCTAATGGCCAAAACATGCTTACATTTGCACGTAAATTAGGGCGAAAGCGAAAGGTCTGCTAAGTGCCCATAACTTGCTTTTTCACAAAGCGCTTCATTTGCACGCTTTGCACGTGTATTCCATGTTCCCAATGCTGAATTTCCGTATAATTGGAGCTTGCGTTCGTGTACGGTGCACACTCCAAATTCGACAATGGTACAACTTCAACTGACTATCGAAGATCGAGGAAGGGCTATTGCTTGGCTTCAGAATGGCAATATGCAAAGAAATGTTGCTCTGAGACTTGATGTCAGTCAGAGTGTCGTTGGCCGACTGTGGCAACGGTACCAAGCAACGAATTGGCTCTACGTTAACGCACAACCACGGGAAGCCCAAGCACTACAAATGCAGGACCGCTACACACCAATGACTCTACGTCAACGCGGCACGCCGATGTGACTCTGCGACTGCGACTGGAACTCAAGTGTCTGATCAAACCATACGCAATCGTATGAGAGCCAATAATCTATGCTGCCGTCGCCAGGCTGTTCGACCACCACTCCTACCACGTCACAGAATGGCCAGACATCACTGGTGCACGCTTCATCTGCGGTGGCAACGTGTTCAGTGGGGTCGAGTGATGTTTACTGATGAGTCCAGGTTTAGTCTCCAGTTCAACGACGGTCGGGTTCGTGTCTACAGACGTCCTGGGGAGCGCTTCGCTGACGTTAACGTTAGACAACGTCACCGGTTCGGTGGTGGCAGCGTCATGGTGTGGGGCGGCATCTCTATCCACAACAGGACCCCCCTCTATGTGGTGGATGGCAATCTGAATGGAATCCGCTATTTGAATGAGATTATCCGGCCGTTGGTTCTCCCAGGCCTTCAGCAGATTGGCGGCGGGGCAGTTCTGCAGGATGACAATGCCCACCGCGCCAGGGTGGTAACGAACTTTCTCAGACAACAAGGTATCGCCAGGATGGATTGGCCAGCATATTCGCCTGACTTGGCCCCAATAGAGCATGCCTGGGACGAATTAGGCAGGAGAGTTCGGGATAACCATGCCCCTCCGGCCAACCTTCATGATCTGGGTCAACTTCTTATGGCAGAGTGGCAGGCCATTCCCCAAGAGTTCTTCAGACGTCTGATCAACAGCACGAGGCAACAATGTGTCGAGTGTATTCGCGCCAGGGGTGGATTCACACACTATTAAACGAATGTTCTAATGTGTAAAATCCATGTTTGACAACCTTCAACTTTGACAGCATGTCATGTGACTTTCTTGTATACAGTGACGTTTATTTGTGGTTTTTTGTAAATATGGAACAATAAATAAAAAAATTGGTGTAGTTTACATCATCAATCTAATACATTCTGAAAATTATTTGGTTATAAATTTTTGACCCTTAAATTCTTTTGAGTAGTATATATAAAACAATTAGTGAACATATGTGAGTAAAAGTTATAAACTTGTACCCACTGAACATGTTTTTTGTTAAAAATTAATTCAGTAGTCAGAAGGTTAAGACAACCTGTGCTTACTTGTGTTCATAAAATGATGGTTTAATTTACAGTTATTTTAAGGATGAAATCATTATTAAGGAATTAATACGGTAGTAAATCAACACCAGTCATGGCAATGAAATTTAAATAAATTATGAATTATAATACCAATTATCATATATAATTCCATATATTATTTCCGATACAAGGTAATCTAACACTGATCATAAAACAATGTAAAGTGACCTATAAACTAAAAGGAAATGTGTTCAATAATCCAACTAACAATTTATAACTATGTTTGTGATTTAACCATGACCCACTTAAAAAGCCATATGATAATTACTTGTAAAGGGTATTGGCAAAATATATGTATTGTGATATATTGCGATATAGGAACCTGAATTGTGATACATACTACGATATATTGCGAAGACCAATTCTCAATTATTAGAATTTATAAATGATTAATTCCTGTACATTTTATATAACTCGATTAATAAAATGATACACCAGTTAATCAAGATTTGTTCCTAACAAGTGAAGTCATTGTTTCCTTTCTTAAACTGGCAGTTTTTATTTTAAAATATAATACATGTGACTAAGACAGGCACAAAATACATAAGTGCAACATACTGGTATGCTAGAAAAATATTACCATATGTATTGTTCAAAATTCATCTTGCGGTATACTGGTTATACCGCATATCTAAGAATTACTGTTATATTTGATAATGTGCAAACAAATTTGCTGACTGTCAAAGTTGCAACGTCAGTGCATTATATGAGCAAATCTATTTCTCTTTATAATTATTCGTCTCTGTCAAAGCACTGTTTCGGTCTTTGACATATCTATTAATTTTCTTAGTTATTTTAAACTGAAATAACCAGGAACATCCTTAAACACTGTCAACACATATTTATTGTTGTGGTCTATTTTGAGACTGAATATCCATTCGTAGGAATCCCATCTTGCGACACCACAGTAATATTCATAAGGAAGTGTACCAGTGTTTGTAAACTGCCGCAACACGCTCCCCAGCGATATACATGCACACATTCAAGACTGGAGCTGCAGGAATGAATCATTGATGCGTCTCGGTAATGGAATCCCACATGAATTGAAATTTGTTAAAAGGTCAGTTGGAACAAGATCGGAGATCCTGCGGGACCAAGGCATTTGACACCTCTCTGTTTGTCCCATCAATAGGTGATGAGGGGCATTCATTGCAAATTGCTGTGTAATCAGATATTTTGATTAGCTGAAGAGAGACATTAAAATGATTGAGGCTACAATAGTACCTGCCGCCAACCTCTAGTGGTGTAGTGGTTAAGTCATTAGGCTGGTGGGCACAGTTCGTATACCGATATTAAGTCTGTTTTGTTTAACACCACCACTGGAGCACACTGATTAATTATTGGCTATTGGATGTCAAATATTTCATAATTCTGACACATGATCAACAGAGAAAACCTTCTACATTTTCTTAATGCAGCAAGGGATCTTTTACATGCACTTTCTCACAGATAGAAAAGCACATACCACAGCCTTTGACCAGTTGTGGTGCACTGGTTGGAACGAGAAACCCACCCACAATCATTTGAATGGATCCATTGAGGTGATTCAATCCTGTGACCAAGTACCTCAAGCGAGCACTCAACCGACTGAGCTAATTCCCACCCCTGTATCCTGGTATTGGCTGCCACCCAGTCTGAGTTTTTAACTGCTCAATAGGGTGCTTTAAGGCCACTACACTGACTTCTCTCTCACTAAACATCAACAACTAAACATTAACCTGCTGTCCTACACTGTTAGCCTCCAACTATACAATCAATTAAAATTATACTTAAAGGGACAGACCCTAGTTTTTAAACACTACAGCATATGTTTCACTATTAGAGCCATTTATGATCACTGAAATCAAACATTACTTATATTTTATTCTTTAGATTATCCATTTCCGTAGAACCAAAGTGTTTCTGGTCATCATGGTGTTTGTAGTACTATTTTTAAAAATGTACGTGCGTCTGAAAAGTAGCTGTTTATTGATTCAAGTTCTGGTCTATTGTTAAGGATATTTCATTTTAACATCACAGACTCTTCTTTCCCTCTATTGTAACTTTATCCAAATGAGTTACAGGTTTGTAAATTAACTAAACTTAGTGTCCATTTTTTACGGGTTAAAATTAGGGTTTGCGCCTTTAACAAGGATGGATAGGAACACTATTAGAAATTATAGCTGCAAGACTGGGAACAATAAGTGACAGATATACATGTACATGTAAAAAGCAAAAAAGCAGACTTCAAAATCCTTCCCTATCTTCAAACTCCAGTTTGTTTTTGCAATGGATTTGTGTGCATTTTGTATACCCACAAGGTATTAATGTATTTAAAAAGGACAGCAATACAGGGCTAAGTACTTGATATTTTAATATGAATATAATGGAAAAGAAAGGAAAAAATGCAAGGATTTTTTTTTATAAACGACACAGCATTAAATTTTACACATTGACACTAGGCACATGCACAGGCTGTGCAGCACACCCTTATGAAAAAGTAGGACTGAACAGTACGTAGCAACATTAACCATGCTCATACTGGGAAAACTAATGTGTTTAAATTCAAAAAGTGGTATTACTGAGAAAACACTTTAAAAAATGTTTATGTTGTGCTCAGTTGGTACCTATATTTTCAATTATATCAAAAATAACATGAATCTTATGTAACAGTCAGATTACAGTTATTTAAAATAGGACAAAGACCAAAAAGAAGGAAAAAGTAGGATTACTGGACAGCCTGTGTACAACATGCAATGGCCTTCAGACACCAGTAATGCAGTACTGGTTGCAACAGGTAGAAAAAACACCTGGTGATTGATCCTACAATCCATCGTACTCCACAGAATGCTTCAGCACGAAGCTACACCCACCTCTCATTGACACGGGTGTCAGCTACTACACCCACCTCTCATCGACACTGGTGTCAGCTACTACACCCACCTCTCATCAACACTGGTGTCAGCTACTACACCCACCTCTCATCGACACTGGTGTCACCTACTACATCCACCTCTCATTGACACTGGTGTCACCTACTACACCCACCTCTCATCGACACTGGTGTCACCTACTACACCCACCTCTCATCGACACTGGTGTCACCTACTACACCCACCTCTCATAGACACTGGTGTCAGCTACTACACCCACCTCTCATCGACACTGGTGTCAGCTACTACACCCACCTCTCATTAACACTGGTGTCACCTACTACATTCACCTCTCATTGACACTGGTGTCAGCTAACACTGGAAAGGGCAATAAATATTACAGCCACATGTATTTGGTGTATTTTGACAAGATAAGAGAGAAAACCAGGTGCTGCTACCACATTGGCTATTTCTACCAATAAAACACCAAAGAATCTTTTGCATGCACTTTTCCATAGGTAGGACAGTATATACCATGACCTTTATGTATCAAGTCTTGAAGCACTGGTTGGGAATGGAAAAAAAAACCCCGAATCCACTGATGGCAATTGATCTTGCGAACTACTGCACCTCAGGCGAGCAGTCTACCACAGAAAGCAGTGGAAGTGATAGTATACACGCACAGGGGGGTAAGATAAACAAGCCTGCTCATAAAGACATGTCCCGGCCTGAGCCTGTCAACGAGAACTACAAATCAGATGTTTTTAATTTCAGCAATTCTTTTTATTTCCTGTGTCTGTAAAAAGGTTATTTGGTCTTACACATCCAACATAGCAGAGGCATAACTCATTGCACCTTCACGTTGAGACGAGGTATTGAAATAATTATGTCCTGTTCCACCGCGGTGTTATGATTACTAGAAACGACTTGGAGCTTGGGATAAATCAGCCCTCTCATATACCACTGCCATAACTGTGGAATGAAACATGCGGCCTGATTCAATAATATGACAGTTTGGCAGACTCGAGTGCCAGACTAACTTGAAGGAAACAAAGTAATTTATGTTCATAGGAACCAAGTCAGACTTCCTCATAGACCCACATTTTTTAAAAGTTTGTGATCACTGAAAATTAGAAACTGATGCTACAATTAAACCAAAACATTTGAAATTATCACCATTGCATGTGACTGGTATTTCACAAACTGTATATGGACAGACTAATTATAAAACAAGTATGGCAGACAGCAACAATCAAATAATAAAGAATGAGTAACTTAGATTTTTAAATATATTTCTTTTAATAATGCTTTTTATTGAAAACAGAAATATTTTTTTACAATATGTATATGGTTTGTGCATGTTTGTGTGCATGTGTGTGTGCATGTGTGTGTGTGTGCGCGTATTCATGTGTATGTACAAGTGGGTGTGCAGAATATTAATTTTAAGCACCTTTTTGAAAATAGAGAACTGCCTAGATGTGTAACTATGGTATATAGACCACTTCAAATGACAACAAACATAAGCATTTAGCCCACTCTGGTCTGTAGAATGCTCCAGTCACCTCAAAATACTGTCTCAAGTGAGGTTCTCTGCCATCCAGTAGCAAAACCTAGTAGTTAATATTTTGGTCAGAACATAATAACTCTAAGTTTTGGTTAAAACCCAGTACCAGGTAGTTAATGATTTGATCAAAACCCAGTAGCTAAAGTTTTGGTTTATATCTAGTAACTTACATTTTGGTCAAAACATAGTAACTCATATTTTGGTTAAAACACAGTAGCTAATTGTTTTAGTCAAAACCTAGTAACTCACATTTTTGCTAAAACCTAGTAGTTAACATTTTGGTCAAACTTTATAAACTCACATTTTGGTCAAACTTTATAAAGTCATATTTTGGTCAAAACCTAGTAACTCATGTTTTGGTCAAAATCTAGTAGCTCACATTTTGGTCCAAACTAAGGAAATATAGTGTACGGAAATCCCAAAATGGGACAGCATGTTCAACACATATCTGATATTTTAACAGCTATTATTATTATTTATTATTATTATTATTATGTACTAAAAACATACAGCTTATGGGCATAAGATAGGCATGCACATACTTTATACAAACTATATAACAATCTTCACAGATGGGAAATGGTATATAAACAATACATAGGATAATGCATTGTACGTCAATAGCACTTACATAATTATGCTTCTACACACACACACTTTGTTTTCACAAGCGATTTGTTCTGAATCAGGTAGAATTAATCAGAAATGTACATAGTTTGTGGTGTTATCAATGTACTAAGCTGCAATCCTCTGGAGAACATGATCCTACTAAATCTATGTTATATCCATATTTCTAATTAAGGATAGTTGTTTAATATAAATATATTTATCTTTGCTGTCTATGCTGCTGCAATCAAATTCATTACTGGTGTGTAGCATGTCATGTGTTCAAAATCAGCTTAAATGTATTTTAGAAATATATGAACGCAGTTTAACACATAGATTTATGATTTAAGAGATATTTCTATTCTATATTAGAAATATGAATATAAAGATTATTGGTGGTTTATATATATTTATATTTGTGTGTGTGTGTGTGTGTGTGTGTGTGTGTGTGTGTGTGTGAGAGTGTGTGTGTGTGTGTATCTGTGTGTGTGTGTATCTGTGTGTGTATCTGTGTGTGTATCTGTGTGTGTGTGTGTGTGTGTGCGTGTGCATGTGCGAGTGCGTGAGTGTGAGTGTATGAGTGTGTGTGTGTGTGTGTGTGTGTGTGTGTGTGTGTGCGCGCGCGTGCGTGTGAGTGTGTGTGAGTGTGTGTGTGTATGTGTGTGTGTGTGTGTGGGTGTGTGTGTGCGTGTGTGTGTGTGAGTGTGTGTGTGTGTGAGAGTGTGTGTGAGTGTGCGTGTGTGTGAGTGTGAGAGTGTGTGTGTGTGTGTGCGTGTGTGTGTGAGATGTATGCGTGTGCGTGTGCGTGTGCGTGGGTCCGTCCCCACTTTTTGGCACCTTCCTACACCACTGATATAATATTTAACAGAATTATTTCAAACTGAACTGGTTTTATCAGTGGAATCTCGTTTCATAATAAACCTAGGTCAAGCACCTAGGGTGACAAAAAATTGTCAATTTTTCACTCAACAAAAAAGAAAGAAATTGCTTTTAATAAGTTACAAATGTCATTAGCACTTAAGCAATAATCTTGTTATGACAATTAGCTAGTTGTTAATCAACCAGGCACAATGTGACTATTTCTCATAGTAAAACATTTTACCACTTGGATAGCAGTTATAAATGTGTATATAAATATTAGAGTAATTATGAACTCTCCAGATGATCAATACAATCTGCACTAGGACCATGAACCTTTAACACGAGTGGCCGATCATTTCACCAGATTTGTCCAAACTACACAAATGCAAAAACAAAAACAACCAACACACTGTGGAATTTCTTGACCAAACAAATGCAGCAGGTAAGTGTGTAACCGATAATTGTATCAAAACTATAAAATGTGAAAACTCCAGTAAGTAAATACAGCAAACTGGTGTGAATGTTCTGGATCAAGTGCAGTTAGGAGAAAACAATCTGTGTCCCCAGTGACCACGGGTCAGTTCCCAGACACACGACACTGTTCCGATGTCCCCAAATCACCACCTGCTGGACCACAATAGCCCACAGCAGCTACTCATTTGTAGCCAAAATGAAATTATTCCTCTAAATGTAAAGATATTTCACCAATGTCCACCATTCCAGATGTCTGTACCGACTGGCTTGCTGTGAGACAATACATGGGAAGCAGAGAAACGCAAACAACTCTGATGAACACAGGCAGCAGGGTTAGTTCAGACTGTCATCAGATTACTAAAAACAAGATACCAGTCAAACACAAGTTTAACACAGACCAACACAAGTCTAACATGGTCCAACACAAGTCTAACATGGTCTAACAAACATCTAACATGGTCCAACACAAATCTAACATGGTCCAACACACGTCTAACATGATCTAACAAACATCTAACATGGTCCAACACACGTCTAACATGGTCCAACACAAGTCTAACATGGTCCAACACAAGCCAAACATGATCCAACACAAGGTCCAACACAAGTCTAACATGGTCTAACAAACATCTAACATGGTCCAACACACGTCTAACATGGTCTAACAAACATCTAACATGGTCCAACACATGTCTAACATGGTCTAACAAACATCTAACATGGTCCAACACACGTCTAACATGGTCTAACAAACATCTAACATGGTCCAACACATGTCTAACATGGTCTAACACAAGCCAAACATGGTCCAACACAAGGTCCAACACAAGCCAAACATGGTCCAACACAAGCCAAACATGGTCTAACAAACATCTAACATGGTCCAACACAAGGTCCAACACAAGTCTAACATGGTCTAACAAACATCTAACATGGTCCAACACATGTCTAACATGGTCTAACACAAGGTCCAACACAAGTCTAACATGGTCTAACAAACATCTAACATGGTCCAACACATGTCTAACATGGTCCAACACAAGGTCCAACACAAGTCTAACATGGTCCAACACAAGTCTAACATGGTCTAACAAACATCTAACATGGTCCAACACATGTCTAACATGGTCTAACACAAGCCAAACATGGTCCAACACAAGGTCCAACACAAGCCAAACATGGTCCAACACAAGCCAAACATGGTCTAACAAACATCTAACATGGTCCAACACAAGGTCCAACACAAGTCTAACATGGTCTAACACATGGTCCAACACATGTCTAACATGGTCCAACACAAGTCTAACATGGTCTAACACAAGGTCCAACACAAGTCTAACATGGTCTAACAAACATCTAACATGGTCCAACACATGTCTAACATGGTCCAACACAAGGTCCAACACAAGTCTAACATGGTCTAACAAACATCTAACATGGTCCAACACATGTCTAACATGGTCTAACACAAGCCAAACATGGTCCAACACAAGGTCCAACACAAGCCAAACATGGTCCAACACAAGCCAAACATGGTCTAACAAACATCTAACATGGTCCAACACAAGGTCCAACACAAGTCTAACATGGTCCAACACAAGTCTAACATGGTCTAACAAACATCTAACATGGTCCAACACAAGGTCCAACACAAGTCTAACATGGTCCAACACAAGTCTAACATGGTCTAACAAACATCTAACATGGTCCAATACAAGTCTAACATGGTCTAACACAAGTCTAACATGGTCCAACACAAGTCTAACATGGTCTAACACAAGCCAAACATGGTCCAATACAAGTCTAACATGGTCCAACACAAGTCTAACATGGTCCAATACAAGTCTAACATGGTCTAACACAAGCCAAACATGGTCCAACACAAGGTCCAACACAAGCCAAACATGGTCCAACACAAGCCAAACATGGTCCAACACAAGCCAAACATGGTCTAACAAACATCTAACATGGTCCAACACAAGGTCCAACACAAGTCTAACATGGTCCAACACAAGTCTAACATGGTCTAACAAACATCTAACATGGTCCAATACAAGTCTAACATGGTCTAACACAAGTCTAACATGGTCCAACACAAGTCTAACATGGTCCAATACAAGTCTAACATGGTCCAACACAAGTCTAACATGGTCTAACACAAGTCTAACATGGTCCAACACAAGTCTAACATGGTCCAATACAAGTCTAACATGGTCTAACACAAGCCAAACATGGTCCAACACAAGGTCCAACACAAGCCAAACATGGTCCAACACAAGCCAAACATGGTCCAACACAAGCCAAACATGGTCTAACAAACATCTAACATGGTCCAATACAAGTCTAACATGGTCTAACACAAGTCTAACATGGTCCAACACAAGTCTAACATGGTCCAATACAAGTCTAACATGGTCCAACACAAGTCTAACATGGTCTAACACAAGTCTAACATGGTCCAACACAAGTCTAACATGGTCCAATACAAGTCTAACATGGTCTAACACAAGCCAAACATGGTCCAACACAAGGTCCAACACAAGCCAAACATGGTCCAACACAAGCCAAACATGGTCCAACACAAGCCAAACATGGTCTAACAAACATCTAACATGGTCCAACACAAGGTCCAACACAAGTCTAACATGGTCCAACACAAGTCTAACATGGTCTAACAAACATCTAACATGGTCCAATACAAGTCTAACATGGTCTAACACAAGTCTAACATGGTCCAACACAAGTCTAACATGGTCTAACACAAGCCAAACATGGTCCAATACAAGTCTAACATGGTCCAACACAAGTCTAACATGGTCCAATACAAGTCTAACATGGTCTAACACAAGCCAAACATGGTCCAACACAAGGTCCAACACAAGCCAAACATGGTCCAACACAAGCCAAACATGGTCCAACACAAGCCAAACATGGTCTAACAAACATCTAACATGGTCCAACACAAGGTCCAACACAAGTCTAACATGGTCCAACACAAGTCTAACATGGTCCAACACAAGGTCCAACACAAATCTAACATGGTCCAACACACGTCTAACATGGTCCAACAAACATCTAACATGGTCCAACACACGTCTAACATGGTCCAACACAAGGTCCAACACAAGTCTAACATGGTCTAACAAACATCTAACATGGTCCAACACACGTCTAACATGGTCCAACACAAGTCTAACATGGTCCAACACAAGGTCCAACACAAGCCAAACATGGTCCAACAAACATCTAACATGGTCCAACACAAGTCTAACATGGTCCAACACAAGTCTAACATGGTCTAACAAACATCTAACATGGTCCAACACACGTCTAACATGGTCCAACACAAGGTCCAACACAAGCCAAACATGGTCCAACACAAGGTCCAACACAAGCCAAACATGGTCCAACACAAGTCTAACATGGTCTAACAAACATCTAACATGGTCTAACATGGTCCAACACAAGTCTAACATGGTCTAACAAACATCTAACATGGTCCAATACAAGTCTAACATGGTCTAACACAAGCCAAACATGATCCAACACAAGGTCCAACACAAGCCAAACATGATCCAACACAAGTCTAACATGGTCTAACAAACATCTAACATGGTCCAACACAAATCTAACATGGTCCAACACAAGTCTAACATGGTCCAACACAAGTCTAACATGGTCCAACACAAGTCTAACATGGTCCAACACAAGGTCCAACACAAGCCAAACATGGTCCAACACACGTCTAACATGGTCCAACACAAGCCAAACATGATCCAACACAAGGTCCAACACAAGCCAAACATGATCCAACACAAGTCTAACATGGTCTAACAAACATCTAACATGGTCCAACACACGTCTAACATGGTCCAACACAAGCCAAACATGATCCAACACAAGTCTAACATGGTCTAACAAACATCTAACATGGTCCAACACACGTCTAACATGGTCCAACACAAGTCTAACATGGTCCAACACAAGGTCCAACACAAGCCAAACATGGTCCAACACAAGCCAAACATGGTCCAACACAAGTCTAACATGGTCTAACAAACATCTAACATGGTCCAACACATGTCTAACATGGTCCAACACAAGTAACACAAATTAAAAACAATCAGGTCTCTAAAAAATTTAAGAAATAAGAACAAATTTCACTTGCCCAGCGCTTGTGGAAATCTAGTTTTGAAAAGCCCTTTTTTTTTTTAATAATTAAATTTAGGATGTTATAACCGTGTTTGTAACATGTTAAATCAAATGAAAAGAGTTACCTTTAACTGGTTTTGGGGTAACCCATAAATGGTTTATGCACATTTATATTCTAAGAGGCCTGACAATAATCATTCATATTCTGGTACCCAGTATAAAATTTTGTGCTTGGGAATATAGAGTTCTGTTTTAATTAATGCAAAATCCATGTGTGTATATCTTTATTAAAAAGAAAAAAAACGAAGAAAAAAAAGAATCAAACCACATGGTCTTTTCTGATGCCATTTAAAAAAAAAAAAATTTTGCTAGTAATTTGTTTTGGGAATAACAAATTCATATGTTTTGGTTCTGTCCAAGGAGATTAATTTTTCCCATTAGTTTGACATCTATTCAGGAAATATTTTAAATGGAATGGAACATAAATTACTGCCTAATTAATTGTGTATTGAACTGTCAAAGTGTCTGGGAATTAAAAAGGCACCATTTTCAAAGGACTCTATAAAAGGACTCATAAATTAATGGGCAGACAAAGGCTTTGGTAGTACAGTGAAACCTGTCAAAACCGGACACATTTTATGATCCCAAATGTTCTAAATTCTAAAACACGACCCTCCAAACTAGGGTCTCCATGAGTACTCAAGTACTCGGGCACGGGTCGAGTCCAGCAAGACTCGAGTCCGTTCACAGGACTCAAGTACCCGTATAAGGTAGAATACAATGAGCAACTATAATACAAAGGACAATGTAGGACAATAATTTCAGCAGTAGATAATCAACGATATAAGTGACACAAAATTATATGATCTGATCATGCACGTGTTTCTTTTTTTAAACTGACCGTCCGTCCGTCACAACACTTCTAAATGCAATATAATGGCATGATTTGGCATCCATGTTCAGCGCTGGAATTAAGATGCATAATGCTAGTATTTTACTTTATTCCTTATTCTCATCATCATCTAGTGTCGGGTACTTGAGTCCGGGTCGAGTTTGACCTTCGAGTACTCGAGTCCAATATTTGGGACTTATGGAGGCCCCACTGCAAACACCTGATCCCGTCTAAATTGGATAAATATTAGGTCCCCGGCATGATCTGGTTTAGACAGGTTTCACTGTGTAGTGTTTAAGACATCAGAATTCTTGGCTGGTGGGTACAGGCTCCCACCCAGAGCCAGTTTTAACAACCACATGGAGAGGTGTACCAACTTCTCTCTTAGGAACAACTGACTATAACTGAGATGTGTGCCTAGGACATCATGCTTGGGCCATAATTGGATATAAGCAAGAAAGAAATTAAAATTAAGTTAAATGGACAAAAATAACATAGCCATGTCACACTTTCAAATGAACAGTTCATTTGCATCAAACAAACAAAAAAATCATAATAAAAAAATATAACAAAGTTTAAATCACAGGTTAAAAAACAAACAAATCAGCATCTATAAGCTACTTTATCAAAAAAAAGAAAAAGAAAAAAAAAGTTAAATAATAATACTTCAGTTCTGGATGATTTTTTGTTGTCCTTTCTAGTATAGAGATAAATATATCTACATACACTTTTTTAATATGTTAAGCTATATTTCTGTCAACAAGACATCCTAGACAGCTATCTGATTCCAGAGTTTTTAATTAAATCTGAAGTTTTACAAAACCAAACTGCTTTCTTTAAGCCTTCCCAATAAGCTTATTGCTATTTCCATGCCGATTCATATTACTGGATTGTCGAGTTTCCTGTAACAATACAGTGCCTGCAGATGATGGATTCTGACAGGCAATCCACTGAAACGTACTGCACATTTAGCTTCGAATTCCTCCACTCCCATTCTTCACAGACTAATCCAAAGAAAACTCTATCAGTCTAACTACACTAACCCCAGAGTAATTTTCCAAACAGAAAAATCTGCAATTTTCTTTCGCAGGTATAGAAATACTAGTTGGCATATGAATTGATCGGCTAAGACATTTGATTGGGGTTGCCCTGAAATAACCTGATTGAACCAGTTTCAGAAGCCTAAGATAAATCCCCTCTTTAACCTTTCAGCTTGCCTTAACAGACATCAGAGGCCAGGCCTGGCTTAATACATCAGTATTTAATACATTGTCATTTAATACATCTAGCAGTTAATATGTTCGGAGGAAATGATAGAAGACTATTTTATACACAAGGCCACTAATTAAATGTGTTTTCAATGCACAAAAACTAATGATCCGAATGGAAAATCCTAATCCAGATTTTTTTCTTCCAGATTTTTCTTAAACCCATCAGAGCTGATATTAATAAATCTTTTAACCCACATGACCTATGGTAATTTAGGTTATTTACTTTTGCTTTCTTTTGTCGAGGATGAAATATTTTATTATTACCACCTGTGAGAAGAGTGGATAAAAATCTATACTTCATGACATTACATCAAAACGTTTTTCTGCATTTTATTTAGGAGGTAAAACCAAAATTTAAATTATGAAACAGAAATACATCAGAATACTAGTAGTTTGTATAAAATATTGTAGAGGCAAAAAAACTATAAAAAATTGTCATTTATTTTTGTACTTAAATTCCTCATACTTTAACAAATGAAAAAGCTAAATTCAGTTTTAGTTCATCACAAGAAATCTTTATATTGTGATCATTGCAATAGCTTTCGATTAGCATTGGTAAAGGCAAAATGGCCAAAACTAATTTGAAATTGAGCATAAGCTGTTATTTTATTGCATTATATTTGACTAATTAATTAATTAGGCATATTTATTTTCAAATAAATTGTGAAAACTGGTAACAGATAATTTTGCTCAGTTAAATAAGTGTAAGAAATAATGCTACGCTTTATTGCTTGTCAGATGAGATGTTTTTAAAGTTGTTTGTTTGTTTTGGGGTGGGTTTTGGGGTTGTTTTTTTAACCCATGTTCAATATTTTCAAAAATGATCAAAATATTTTTTTAAATAACTTTTGTATTGATTAAAACAGAGGTAACAGCTAACAACTTTAGGCTACAACCAGGAAAGACACATCTCAGTTTTACATACAAGTTTGTTTTGTATTGCTTAAAACAGAGGTAACAGCTAACAACTTTAGGCTACAACCAGGAAAGACACATCTCAGTTTTACATACAAGTTTGTTTTGTATTGATTAAAACAGAGGTAACAACTAACAACTTTAGGCTACAACCAGGAAAGACACATCTCAGTTTTACATACAAGTTTGTTTTGTATTGATTAAAACAGAGGTAACAACTAACAACTTTAGGCTACAACCAGGAAAGACACATCTCAGTTTTACATACAAGTTTGTTTTGTATTGCTTAAAACAGAGGTAACAGCTAACAACTTTAGGCTACAACCAGGAAAGACACATCTCAATTTTGCATACAAGTTTGTTTTGTATTGCTTAAAACAGAGGTAACAGCTAACAACTTTAGGCTACAACCAGGAAAGACACATCTCAGTTTTACATACAAGTTTGTTTTGTATTGATTAAAACAGAGGTAACAGCTAACAACTTTAGGCTACAACCAGGAAAGACACATCTCAGTTTTACATACAAGTTTGTTTTGTATTGATTAAAACAGAGGTAACAACTAACAACTTTAGGCTACAACCAGGAAAGACACATCTCAGTTTTACATACAAGTTTGTTTTGTATTGATTAAAACAGAGGTAACAACTAACAACTTTAGGCTACAACCAGGAAAGACACATCTCAGTTTTACATACAAGTTTGTTTTGTATTGATTAAAACAGAGGTAACAACTAACAACTTTAGGCTACAACCAGGAAAGACACATCTCAGTTTTACATACAAGTTTGTTTTGTTTGATTAAAACAGAGGTAACAACTAACACTTTAGGGCTTTTTTACATACAAGTTTGTTTTGTTTAACTACACCACAGGGCTTTAGATTGCATCAATGTCACAATGGTAAAGAGTGTGCCCAAACTAAGTATGCCACAAAAATGTGTCCAAAATAACTCAAACTTATCAACTACTAAACAAGAATTTTAGAAATAATTGGGGAATTTGTTTTTAATTTGGCGAAATAATTTTAAGTAATCATTGATATTTTGTTACAAAATAACTGGATATCTATTAGTAAGGGATATTTTATATGCAACATCCCAGACAGGGTAGCAAACATCATGGCCTTTGAAATACCAGTCATGGTGCACTAGCTGGAATGAGAAATAGCCCAATGGGCCCATTGACGAGGACCGATCCCAGACAGACTGTGCATCAGGCAAGCACTCTACCACTGGGATATGCCTGGCCCCTCTTTTGCATACACAGGCACGGTTTTAAGATCATGAACGTGTGCTATGTGCTTTATCCATCTAAGGTACAGGCACAACCATCATGGGCACAGACTTTGACTTGATTAGAAATACTGTCGAGGACAGATGGAAGATTTTCCTAGTTAAACCTATTACACTGTCTGTAACGAGACAATGTTGGGGGCTAATGTCTGAGCTGGGCTTGGTACAGGACTCTTGTGTGTCATGGTGAATTCTCCAAGGACCGCAGAACCTGGCTGAATGCGGTCCTTGAAAACAAGTGTAATCTTCCACACAAAGACAAACTAATCCAGCAATACCATTCCATTCAATCAGTGACACATAATTCTACACTGTAATGTTTAATACCATCCCCCTGGTCTTTATGATACTGATTACAAAGATACCTCTTGTTTGTGATTCAAAGAGTTTAACTTCATTAAACGTTGACTGTTTTGAACATCAATAATAATCCTAGAAATACAATGCCAGGCTTTACAAAAATTTATAGATTTTAGTGAAAAATAAATTACTTGTTTTGAAATTTACGTTATAGTCTAACACTGAGTCCCATCTGTAACAGGAGACCCGATGTAGAGGAGGATTTAATCAAAGGACACCTTATTGGTGAGGTGAGTTAGGTTACTATTTAACAAAACATGCATGACTGTCTGCATGTAGTTGGGTAGGAAAATTTAACTAGAATTCTGTTTATGTAGTTTTTTATTGTGTTTTCTGGCAAATTACTTCACAATTATAAAGCAATATTTTATTATTACTCATCTGTAGAATGATAACAAGAAATGCAGTATTTTACTTATAAAAACTGTTTTTAAGAACTTGATTGTACAGTCAAGTATTTGACTTCTCACACTCACCTGGTTGTCAGGATTGACTATGGTGAAGTGTATGACTTCACACACTCACCTGGTTGTCAGGATTGACTATGGTGAAGTGTATGACTTCACACACTCACCTGGTTGTCAGGATTGACTATGGTGAAATACATGACTTCACACTATCACCTGGTTGTCAGGGTTTAGTATGGTGAAGTGTATGACTTCACACACTCACCTGGTTGTCAGGGTTTAGTATGGTAAAGTACGTGACTTCACATACTCACCTGGTTGTCAGGATTGACTATGGTGAAATACAAGACTTCACTCTCACCTGGTTGTCAGGGTTTAGTATGGTGAAGTGGATGACTTACACACTCACCTGGTTGTCAGGGTTTAGTATGGTAAAGTTCGTGACTTCGCACACTCACCTGGTTGTCTGGGTTTAGTATGGTGAAGTGGATGACTTACACACTCACCTGGTTGTCAGGGTTTAGTATGGTAAAGTTCGTGACTTCACACACTCACCTGGTTGTCAGGGTTTAGTATGGTGAAGTTCGTGACTTCACACACTCACCTGGTTGTCAGGGTTTAGTATGGTGAAGTTCGTGACTTCACACACTCACCTGGTTGTCAGGGTTTAGTATGGTGAAGTGGATGACTTCACACACTCACCTGGTTGTCAGGGTTTAGTATGGTGAAGTTCGTGACTTCACACACTCACCTGGTTGTCAGGGTTTAGTATGGTGAAGTGCGTGACTTCACACACTCACCTGGTTGTCAGGGTTTAATATGGTGAAGAACGTGACTTCACACACTCACCTGGTTGTCAAGGTTTAGTATGGTGAAGTACATGACTTCACACTCAGTGACTCACCTGGTTGTCAGGGTTTAGTATGGTGAAGTGTATGACTTCACACACTCACCTGGTTGTCAGGGTTTAGTATGGTGAAGAACATGACTTGACACACTCACCTGGTTGTCAGGGTTTAGTATGGTGAAGTAGCCAACACAGAGGATGACTTCGTGTAGGAGTTCTTCCATGGCCATGTGATGGGAACAGTACCAGATGAGGTAGCTGGCGATGTGTCGGAACTCCAGGGACAGACCCTCCTCTCCCAGACTTCTCTGTAAGTTAACAAACAAAAATATCAGTGATTAGTACCCGGTATTTTAACATGCAGCCGTTCTTCTACAAAACCTCTGTAAATTAACAAAACAAAAATATCACAAGTGATTTGTGCCTAATATTTTAACATGCAGCTCTTCTTGTGCAAGACCTCTGTAAATTAACAAAAATATAACAAGTGATTTGTGCCTAATATTTTAACACACTCCACAGTCAGCCCTTCTTCTTCAAGACCTCTGTTAATTAATTAACAAAAATAGCATAGTGAATTTTGTCTGACATTTTAACAGACAGCCCTTCTTCTCCAATCCCTCTGTAAATTAACAAACAAAAATATTACAGTGATTTTGACTGGTATTTTAAACAAAAAATCCCAAATAAGACTGTTATTCAAGACTTCTTTGTAAATTAAATCTGCTGACTAAATTTGGAGATACATACTTTTTAAACTTTTTCACAAAATTAATTTTGAAGCTGGGGGGGGGGGGGTGGGCAAGGGGGCCATGTGCCCCCCACTTTTCAGATATTTTGCTTTATAATTGCTTTATAATAGTGTAAAAGTGTCTAAATATAAAAGTGTGCCCCCCACCCCCACACACTTTTTGGCACCTTCCTACCCCACGGATATTATTACTATAAACACAGGGATGATCACAAACACATTGCCTTTGTCAAAATTGATAGTTTAGCAAAGTGTAAGTAATATATAATTAATAGTAAAACACTGTAGCTGAAAATATTTTCCATACACAATAACTAAGGTCAGCTGAATTAACAAAACAAATATCAGGATCATTTGGCCTGACATTTATAATATTCATTAGTTGCAGTGTTGTAGTCATAAGTAAAAGCAGCAGCATACAGTACTAATGTCAGTAGAAATAGATAGATAGGAACAGACAATGAGGTTTAAACAGATACTAGAGACAGGTCATTTCCATTATATCTTTAGGAGGGAAAAAAGACAAACTTATCATGATAGACACTGCACTGATGACCCAGACTAAATAACCCAATAATACTAGTTTTTATTATAAATCAAGATGAGACTAAAAGTAAAAGTCAAATTTCCATATCTTCTTAAATCTGTTGTCTACAGACTCAAGGTAATCATTTTTTCTTGTTCTTTTGTTTCTCTCTCTCTATTTTTTTTTTTGTTGACTACGGTCTATCAGTATTTTGTTAATATTCAAGGCAATCACTTTCTTTTTCTTTTCTTCTTTTTTGTGGGATAAATCCAGAGAGACAGTCTAGCAATATGTATATGTACACCTAGAGAAAGAAATTTTAAACATTCTTGGAAAGGTGTTTTTACATCCATTACAAGGAAGTAAGCACTAATCTAGCTGCCGAAAGGGCATGTTTTTTCACTGAAAGTTAGCTCATCACCAAGTTGTTAACAGTAGAGAAGTTGGAAGTCTCTGTAATATTTTGGACCTCATCCAATTTCAAAAACTAAATCACACAACAGACATCAAGGCACTGGCTTGTTTAGTGTCACAGCTCATTTAGCACATTGTGGGCATCTTGTTTTACATTGGAGACAAGACTGGACTATGCAGTTGATCAGTCAAGTGTTTCTCAGTTCTAATTAGCCAGATTCATTTTAGTAATGCCAGAAAATACTAATTATTACTTTTATTTAATATAACAACACAATAATCATTAGTTACTTAATGGAAATATTAACTATTTTGCTTAATTTTATTACCAAAAGAAATATGTATGGTAGTATTTAATAACAAACTGAGCATATAATTTGGAAACTTTCTGAATGAATGAGCACTACAAAATGTACCAATAAATCTAAAATGTTCACTTCACCCATCTTTATTTAACTTTCCTCTTTCTTCAAATGGAAGTCAGTTCTACTTGTTCCATCCTCAATTAGTGCCTGCAGTAAAGGTCAATTGTTTCGTTTTTAAAAAACAACAACAAAACCCTTTTAATTCTGTTGGTTTGCACATCTTCACTACGGAACTGCCAATTGTACATGCTTGAAGGATTTGAAGTCTGTTTTGTATAACAACACCGCACACTGATTAATGAATCATCGGCTACTGGATGTCAAATATTGGATCATTTCTGACACACATTATTCAGAGGAAACCAATATACTGAAAAAAGCAAGGTGTCTTTATATGTATTCCCAACAAACAGGACAGCACATACAATGAACTATGATAATACAGTCATAGGGATTGAAGGATTTCACCAACATTGCATACTTCTGTAAATCTTACCCACTTTCTCAAATATATATTTATTGCACTACCCTTCTAAGAACTTTGTCTGCAATGACATCAATATAGGGCCAATATGACCGTACTCATACCTTGCAAATGTTTATATGTATAAGCTAATAATTACACTGAATGCCCTATTGAATGTGAGTGTTTAGAGGAGAGTTTGACTGGAGACCAGTGTGACAATTGCCAGATCCAGCCACTTAATCCGTGTAGTTCTGATCTCTCAATGATTGCAGCCAATCTCTCAGAGAATTCCCATAAACCAGTAAACAACAATTCCAAATTACATCACCTCGGCCCCAATAAATGTAACCAGACACCCACAGCAATTAAGTGTGGAGTCAAGCAGAAAATTGCTATTGAAAAACTTAAATATTTACCAAATTGACTCCTGCTCAATGAAATCTTGCAAGACAAACAGGGGCAAATGTAAACAGAGATGAACCAAGTTAGATGAAATCAGCTCAAGACGGGGCCCAATACAAACTACTGTGTATGGCTGTATATTCTATATTAAAGACAGCTACATATCTGAAAACTCACTGTAAACTGTTTGTCATGTTAAAACTCACTGTAAACTGTTTGTCATGTTAAAACTCACTGTAAACTGTTTGTCATGTTAAAACTCACTGTAAACTGTTTGTCATGTTAAAACTCACTGTAAACTGTTTGTCATGTTAAAACTCACTGTAAACTGTTTGTCATGTTAAAGGGGCTATATCCCAAGTTAGCTGCTATTCATGGTAAAATGGTTCAGGCGAACAGAGCCTTTTTATTAGCTAACCGGCCTCGGTGGTGTTGTGGTTAACCCATCAGACATAAGGCTGGTAGGTACAGGGTTCGCAGCCTGGTATCGGTTCCCACCCAGAGCAAGTTTTAACAACTCAGTGGGTAGGTGTAAGACCACTACACCCTCTTCTCTCTCTAACAACTAACTCACTGTCCTGGACAGACAGCCTAGATAGCTGAAGTGTGTACCCAGAACACCGTGCTTGAACCTTAATTGTATTAATAATCTTCAAACTTTATCTTACTTCCCAATAATTATATTTTTTTAATAAAAAAAAATTGTACCTATAGAACATACACATACATGTATATTAAAGGATATGAAACATGAATGTTTGAACTGCTATGTTCCGGTAAATGTTTCTTATGTTTAAAAAAAACCCAAACATATTCAATATAGCATTATTTCACAAACAGGAATTACAAAAAAATACAACAAATGAATACCAATTATTTCTCATGTAGTGACAAGTTATTAAAATAAATATGTCTTGGGGAAATTTGTAGCAGGTTTTCCCAAACGTGAAATGTTTTTTAAATGGGGAATGAAAGAGAAAGATAAACATAGGACCACAGCTACCAGTTGTGTGTCACTCAAAAGCTGGTCCTTATTAACAAGACTTAAGTTCTTCCTCGACAGAAATAGCACAAATAAATGCCACATGTAAACTGCGATATGTCAACAGAGCATGCACTTCCGAAATGGGTCACAAGCAGGACAATCGATTCCAAGCTATGTATACAGGAATGTAGTCAACAGACACCTACAACCAGAACCAAGGCCACTGCCAGTACTGGTAGATGTCACTGAGAGAACTAAATAAGTGTGCCAGTACCAGCCCATACAGTGGTGTAATGAACACACTGAGAGAACTAAGTAAGTGTGCCAGTACCAGCCCATACAGTGGTGTAATGAACACACTGAGAGAACTAAGTAAGTGTGCCAGTACCAGCCCATACAGTGGTGTAATGAACACACTGAGAGAACTAAGTAAGTGTGCCAGTACCAGCCCATACAGTGGTGTAATGAACACACTGAGAGAACTAAGTAAGTGTGCCAGTACCAGCCCATACAGTGGTGTAATGAGCACACTGAGAGAACTAAGTAAGTGTGCCAGTACCAGCCCATACAGTGGTGTAATGAGCACAGTGAGAGAACTAAGTAAGTGTGCCAGTACCAGCAGATACATCAGTGTAATGAGCACAGTGAGATAACTAAATAAGTGTGCCAGTACCAGCAGATACTCAGTGTAATGAGCACAGTGAGAGAACTAAATAAGTGTGCCAGTACCAGCAGATACATCAGTGTAATGAGCACAGTGAGAGAACCAAATAAGTGTGCCAGTACCAGCAGATACATCAGTGTAATGAGCACACCACCATTAATTACTCCACACAAATCTTCGATGTCAGAATGTATTCAATACCAAGTTTCATAACTATCCAGTTTAAACTCTATAACAAGACAGACATTTTCTTAATTTAAAATAACTAACAACCTGACTTTAAAAATCCTAGTGCATCAGACTTGAAGTTAAAATATATTCTGATATTTGTTGACACTGTACAAGTGGCATGGTCTGAACATGAGCCCTTTCCCAAAAGAAAGTGGTGCTGAAAATTATCTATTTAATTATGTCTGTTCTAATGAATTAATTTAACAGTGGTGTACTGCATCATTCAGTGGCCTGAAAAATATCCAAAGTATGATTTACTCGTGCTAGTTTTCCCAATCCCATCAGACAAGGGACCATAGCAAAAAATCCTTGATAAATCCCTGGTATTTTAGTGACACTTGGTTCACAGTGCTGGAGAAAAGTCCCAACTGCAGCCACATAGGCTAATCTATCTGATTACGAGGTTATTACTCTTGGCTACAGTTTTCTCTTTATGTAAGGCTTCTACTCTATTAAAGGAAAAGAATGTTTAATGACACCTCAGCACATTTTAAACTATGGCTATTTAATGTCTAACATATGGTTATTTCAACAACAAGACGAGAGAGGAAAGAAACCAGATGTCTGTACACAGGCTACTACAACAACAAAACCCCAGCAAGTGATCTTTTATATGCACCTTCCCACAGACAAGGCAGTACATAGCATAGTCAATGGTGGTCCAGTCATGAAGCACTGATTGGGGCATGACGTAACCCAGTGGTAACGTGCTCGCTGATGCAGTTGGTTTGGAATTGATCCCCGTCGGTGTGCCCATTGGGCTATTTCTCATTCCAGCCAGTGCACCATGACGGGTGTATCAAAGGCTGTGGTATGTATTATCCTGTTTGTGGGATGTGCATATAAAAGATCCCTTGCTACTAATGGAAAAATATAGCAGGTTTCCTCTAAGACTATTATGTCAAAATGACCACGTTTGACATCCAATAGCTGATGATTAATAAATCAATGTGCTCTAGTGATGTCAATAAACAAACTTCAATTTTTACAAGCAAAAATGACAAATGTTCAGGGCATTTGATTCTGTACTGGTAGATCTGTTGGCATACTATGAATGGGACAGAAACCACCTGTTGGGCCTCACCGTGGAGAAAATCAAAAACTTTGATTGGAGCAGAAAAAAAACCCCCTCAAGAACATCATTCAAGGGTGATTGATCCTCTGACCCATCATACCTCAAACAAGTGCTCTACAACTGATCAACATCCATGTCCCTCTATCAATAGAGTTAATGCAAATAGCAATGAAAAACACACTGAACAATGTATGTCAAAGTACATTCAAAGTAAAGTCAATGATCATTTTCGTATCAGCAAATTCTATACTCTAGATTCATCAGTTTTACAAGCTATGGGGCAGGATTTAGCTCAGTCGGTTGAGTGCTCGCTTGAGGTGCTAGTGTCGCAGGATCGAACCACCTCGGTGGATCCATTCAACTGATTGTTTTTTTTCTCATTCCAACCAGTACACCACTACTGGTCGAAGGCTGTGGTATGTGCTTTCCTGTGGGAAAATGCATATAACAGATTCACTGCTGCATTTGGAAAAATGTAGCAGGTTTCCTCTGATGACTATGTGTCATAATTACCAAATGTTTGACATCCAATAGCCGATGATTAATTAATCAATGTGCTCTAGTGGTGTCATTAAACAAACATCAACTTTTACAAGCACAAATGACAAATATCCAGGGTATATGTGAATGATGCATGTGTGATTCTGTAGATGTAGATCTGTTGGCATACTATGAATGGGACAGAAACCACCTGTTGGGCCTCACCGTGGAGAAAATCACCCCCACGTGTGGAGGCTCACGTTAGCTGCACTTCCTAGTGGTGTATGTCACGGGAGCAGCGGGTACAGTTCAGCCCCCAGTGCAATCACAGTGTGCCGGGCAACACTGGCAAAACAATAGCCTAACTTGTTTCTTTCCAATCCAGCAGCTGGGAGCAATATCTGGGATAAACAGTGAAAAATCATTACCAGCATGGGCTGAAGCAGTGTTACTGCTTACTACCCTTTGTTGTGGGTCTCAAGAGGGTGACCTTCAGGTCAACTAACGGGAGACCTGCTTCGAGGGTGGAGGTTTCGTGGCAGTATGTTTTCTTCTCAAACAAAACACCTTCAGTTGCCTTACCTGCTACTGCTGCAAGCCAACACATACCTTGGAGCTAGTTATCAGCAGTTGAAATCTGCAGAACTTTAGAATAACCTTTACAAGCACACTGTTCCCTCAAATAACAACCAACTGGGAACAAAGTTAGCTGTTGCTGTTCAATACTTAATGCAAGATATTGTTTCATAATATTTAAGAAAATAAAAGCCTTTCTCAAAAGTGACTATTATCATGCCTTAACAACACACTAGTTTTACATATCTTTGGAAATTAAAATTGCAGTCTCAGGTATATTTTTTTTACTTATCCATTTAGAATCAACAATAAAAATTAATTTTCTTAAAATCCAATTAATTCTTCAATATTGGTTGGCTCTATTCACTAACTACATTGCACAAACAAATGATTTATGCAAAAACTTACCAATACGTCACAACGACAATACTGAACAAAACTGTGTCTTGCCTATCTTAACATTGGTGGAACATTACTCTCCATTTTAAAACGGAGAGGCAGGCTGCAATGTCACTTGTAAGTATTACAAATTATTAAATCAGATCATGGAAACCAATTTGTATTTTGCATGAATGCACAATCGTCAATGAGTTTATTAATACTGTAGGTGTGTTTGGTTTTTGTATAAGTAAATAATGTTATAATGCAGGTTTTAGGCTGAATCCCATAAAATAGCAATTTGTCAAATTTGCTAAGCAAATCAGCTGCCAAATTAAAGTTTCATTTAGCCAAAGAGCAAAACATGGCAGTACTTCAATAGACAGACAATTTTTGAATTGGTGTTTTTGCGAATTAGTAATGAAACATATTTGTCAAATTCAACTTTAATTTGCATTTGGCGAGTGACAGGTTAAACCCTGATCATGTAGCAAAGGAAGCTGGTAACTTTGAAATCCTGATCATGTGGCGAGGGAAGCTGGTCACTTTGAAACCCTGATCATGTAGCAAGGGAAGCTGGTAACTTTGAAATCCTGATCATGTGGCGAGGGGAGCTGGTCACTTTGAAACCTTGATCATGTGGCAAGGGAAGCTGGTAACTTTGAAATCCTGATCATGTGGCGAGGGGAGCTGGTCACTTTGAAACCCTGATCATGTGGCAAGGGAAGCTGGTAACTTTGAAATCCTGATCATGTGGCGAGGGGAGCTGGTCACTTTGAAACCCTGATCATGTGGCAAGGGAAGCTGGTAACTTTGAAACCCTGATCATGTGGTGAGGGGAGCTGGTAATTTTGAAGACATACCTTATTTTCTACTCCAAATTAAAAACAAAGTTGATATAACTCTGGCACTAGGATATTTGTTTTCTGGTGTCAATACATTTTATTTTTAAAAACATTTTTAAAAAAGAATTGGGTGCCACAACCCGGATGCTATCGGTTTAATCTGCTATTGAAGTACGACGAAGCATGTACCTGAAGCATGCCGAGGTCCAACATGGCCATGTTGTTGAGCATGCGCAGTCCGGCCAGTGTCACCGACAAACTGTGCTGGGACAGCTCGGGTGGCACGACGTCCCCACGACTCGGAGCCCCGGAATGCAGCAACATCCCATACAGCAAGGACACGATTCCCACCAACTCGGTCACCTCAAACGTCTGGATGAGCTGAGTCGAGTCGTGATCCTTCTTGTTGTCAAACATGTTTGCATTTCTGAAAAAAAACAATAATATTCATATAATTCACTAATTACAGGGAATGTTTTGTTTACAAAATTTAATTAGCAACTACTACACTGTGTTGAGCATTTTAGAATCTGTCACATAAATAATGAACTGCAACTTCATACTGAATTTTAGATGATTTGTTTCTAATTTTCATTATTATTCATACTTAGCTATACTGCTAGCACAGTAAGTTGAGTAAGACTGTAATGTATATACAAAATATGTTATTTACGGAGAGGAATATGTGTTGTGACATCAGTTTCAGGAGAACATATGACGTCAACCTGGGGATGATGTCACTAACTTTTGGGGTTGACAGTTTGGAAAGTAAATAGAAAACAGCTGTTCATACTGGCGGGGTCGTGAATCAATTCATATGAAAGTAAAGTTTGTTTTATTAACGACGCCACTAGAGCACACTGATGTTTTATCTTATCATCGGCTATTGGACGTCAAACATATGGTCATTCTGACACTGTTTTTAAGATGAAATCCGATGTTGCCACATAGGCTACTCTTTTACGACAGGCAGCAATGGATCTTTTATTTCCGCTTCCCACAGGCAGGATAGCACAAACCATGGCCTTTGTAGAACCAGTTATGGATCACTGGTCGGTGCAAGTGGTTTACACCTACCCATTGAGCCTTGCGGAGCACTCATTCAGGGTTTGGAGTCGGTATCTGGATTAAAAATCTCATGCCTCGACTGGGATCCAAACCCAGTACCTACCAGCCTGTAGACCGATGGCCTAACCACAATGCCACCAAGGCCGGTCAATTCATATGAATGTATGCATTGATTTTATTAAAAAAACAATACAATGTCCAGGCAAAACCTGAGGAACTTAATTATTATCTCATTTACAATTTAGGCCTACAGTGGTTTATTTTTATTTCTCCACAGACTACATTTTTATACTAGTCTACGAGTTGCTTTATAATTCTACTGTAGAGATATTAATCATTATAACCAATAAATGTAATTTAATTATAAACAGCGAGTATGTTATTCTATCCACTCAGAATTATTGATAAACTGTGCTGGTGAGTGCTTTGACTGGGAGAGAAACCCACAACACTACCTGTAGATATTTATAACCTCCCTCATACACCTAAACTGTCATAAAAACTAATACACTAAAACCGCTGTAATTAATTATTTTCAGGGCCTGTATACTATACATTTAATTAACTTTATCCTGCAATTACTATATATATTGTTAAGATATGATGACCAGATACATTTCTTTATTTTCAGTCACTGACCAAAAATATAGCTTTTGGGACAGAACTACTTGTACACTAGTCATGATTAGCAAAGAAATGCTATATTATTCAAAGTTACTTATTCTTTTAAGTTTTAGATTCAGTTGATTATTTTGATTTTCAAAACTGTTTTGCAGACAATTTTTAATTTAAAAATAAGAAATAAATTGTTGTTATTTAAGAACTATTTTATTTTGGTGTATGGCTATTATAGGCGATAAGACATTCAACATGTGTGGACATACTACTCTGGAAAATGGTGAAGGTTTGTTTCATGTGGATATCAAGATAAATAAAATACACGTAACTGGTTACTGCCTTAAGATATTGGCTTTATCCAATATCATTGCAGCTTTCATCATTCTAATCTTCGCAGGATAAAGCCGATTTATTAAGACAGTAACCAGTTATTCTCTATTTTCATTTCATATTTTCAAATACATTTTTCTTCTCTGCAATTCTATGTAAATGTATGAGACTGAATGAATGAAGTAAGAATATACCAACCATTAAGTATCATCCAAAGGTAAGTATATCACAATGTGTAACTGTTTTTAACTTTCAAGTTACAGACATAATTAAAAAAAATTTAATTAATATTTCATCATATACAAACATGGCCAAGATGAACATCCAAGCTGAATTAACAGTAACCTGTCTTCTTGACAAGTCTAAACACTGATTCCTCACCAATCGTCTGAATTCTGCCATCTTTAAGGGTGGGATATAGCTCAGTGGAAAAATGTTCACCCAAGGTGCTCAGGTTGTAGGATCAAAACCATTTTTGGATACTTTAATTCCTTCCTCCATCTTAACCAAAGCCAAATGATTGGTATATCAAAAGCCATGGTACGTTCTATCTTGTCTGTGTTTAAACATGTATCTAGTGTGAGACACATTTATTCCCTAAATAGTTACTGCAAAGATCTTGCCAAAATCTTGCCAAATGTTTTATACTATCTTCATACTTGAAATGAAATACCTGAATTTTATATTCACTTATCAATGTTAAATATAGTACAGATCAAACACGATAAACATGCTTCTTTAGAAAACCAAAAATCTCCTAAGTAATACAGTTCTTAAATTAATCTCATCCATTAGAGGAAGCAAAGATCAAAATGTTTCAATATTCGAGAGTGTAGGCAAATTAATATATTAATCTCAAAGGTGAGGAATTTTTTTTTTTCTTAAGAGTTACTTCGTCAAAAAAAAATCATCTGTCATCATCAATAATGCTGTAATTTCCACCTCTTGTACTAATCAAGCTTTGAGCTGGTCGATCTTTGCGATGTTTGTTAAATGAAAAATCAATGCAGTACAGATGCTCCATAGTAAATGATGGGTATGTTGTCCTCATGCGAGACGACAAAAGCATCAAAGACACGAGCCATGTGGATTAGACGAGAACCTCTCAGGTAACTAACTGACAAAATCTCTGACAACGTTCAAGTCTCATTGATCTCACTCGCAACACGGCACGGCGCTTCACTTCATCAAAAGGAAAATCATCAAAGGACAGCACGTATGGACATTAGCAACAACTTTTAATCCACTGTTAATGCTAAAATTTAACATGTCACCTTCATAAACAATTTCACAACAAAATTAACAAACAAACAAACAAACAGTGGCTTCATGGAATGACTTTCAATTCTCATGCTGGAACTCTATTAGTCTACAAGTATACTGGTGACCGAAGGACAGCGTGTGTACATTAGTGACAACTTTTACTGCTTATTAGCACTTGACATGCTACTTTCATAGTCTTCATTAGTAAGCTACTTCTGCCGTCATCGTCATCTACTTTCCATGCTTATAATTATACACCTTATTTGACAGATATAGCTGTCTACTTTTCTCAAACAGCCTCCTACTTCTCTAAAACATTTTCCTACATGTCCTTCCAAAGATCATGGACATAAACAACTGGTAAACTAAATCTGGATTAGCAATTATACTTTTTTTTTTTTAATTTTAAAGGTTCTACAATTGCTCATTGTCCAGACCATTCTCCCATAGAAAATGCATGATCAATGGAACAATTTAACTTTATCTCTTACCACATCCTGATCAAATTACTTCAGATGTGGAACATTTTGCAAAAAATTACACAATATATTTATTGCCTGTTTGTAGGGTGGGGGTTTTCATCACAAAGAATATTTCAAATAAATTACTAAATTATATTCACTTGCAAGCACAACACAATTTACATACTTTAAACAATAATCAACCGGGCCTTGTTTTATAAAACAATTGTAGCTACAGTTAAACAAAGTGACTTAAGATCGATTTAGGCTACCAAAGTTAAAATTTACAACCATTTGACAAAGCAATTTTAATACAATTCTAAACCCAAAATACTAACATAAAGATCTCAGTTAAGATTAAAATAGTTTGTGATTTTAAATATTATTTTTATTTAGTAACAACATTCAGTTATTTCCCTTTGTAGGCTATGATTCTATTTAAAAGACCTTGGCATACCGTACTTTGTAAGTATTAACCTATGTTATTTTCCTTTGTTAGTTTGTTTAGCATACATATTTTTTATTATTATGTGGATCCTTAAACAATCTCAGAAGAGTAGGGACCTACAGGTAACTGGGAACAAAAACTTGGTATCACTAATGAGGTCAATGAACACCATCAAATTTTATTCACTTTAATCAACAGCAATATTACCAACAAAGAAAGAAAGAAAGAAATGTTTTATTTAACGATGCACTCAATACATTTTATTTATGGATATATGGTGTCAGACATATGGTTAAGGACCACACAGATATTGAGAGAGGAAACCTGCTGTCGCCACTTCATGGGCTACTCTTTTCGATTAGAAGCAAGGGATAAAAATATGCACCATCCCACAGACAGGGTAGTACATACCACTGCCTTTGATAAACCAGTCATGGTGCACTGGCTGGAATGAGAAATAGCCCAATGGGCCCACAGAGGGGGATCGATCCCATACCAACTACGCATCAAGCGAACACTGTACCACTGGGCTATGTCCCGCCCCATATTAAATTACCAACAAAGCAAACAATAAAATATATTGAAATTAACCATGTTGGTTTCTTTACATTAAAATAAAAACTTCTAGTCAAATAAGCTGTCCATCGAAGGTAAAATGTTATGGTTGCCACCATAGGCACTTCAGGTAATTTTAGCTCTCTAAGATAGCTTCATAAAGACATTTTTTGTTTTGTGGTGTGAACAACAGGAAGTGTCAGCCAGGAGAAAATGGACAGTGATTGTAGCTCAACTCAAAAGGTTTGGTTCTGTGTTACATTGGAATCACATACCAGGTACCCTAGGACACAATACTACAGAGAAAATGCAAGCATATACATACTTTATTTTAAATGAATGAATACTTAATAACATTAATTAACACTGAAAGCTAAGAAGGCATGAACATTTTTTAACAGATAAAAAACAAGGTCTTTGTTAATGATAATAAAAAAAGGATATACAGGCAGAGACGGATTTTCTAAATTGACAATGGTCTCGAGTGGGCTGCACCTACAGTTTGAAATGTTATTAAGTAGAGAAAAGTGAATCCAACATATGACAATGACCTTAGAAAAGAGCCACTCCAACGGAGATTGAGAAAAGACAAGCAGTGCCTGAGAAATCAATGTGCACACGTAGAACGGACAGAGTGTGGGAACCGGCCACCAACACACGCTCCATCAGTGCTTAGCATACGCCCAAACTCAACACTCGCAACCAATCAATGTACACCTCAAACAGCAGTTCACAAAGCTTTCAAACTATCTATAAGTCTGTCTGTTTGTCTGCCTGCGTGTGTGCATGTGTGTGCGTGAACTCAAGATTCATTAAAATTAGGTTTGCAAGTGTATGTGTAACTGTTAGTATTATTGTAGTTATTTTAAGTCCCTTGCAAAAGAAAAACTTCTGAATTTTGTAGGGTGGTTTTTGTTGTTGTTGGTGTTGTGGTCGATTTTGGGTTTTTTTAAAAACAATTTATTGATTACATTTTTATTAATTAATTTATTATTATTATTATTATTTTGTTGGTTTTTCTGAAGGGGAACAGTTGTTATGTGTTGTTGGTGTTTTTGTTTTGTTTTTTGGGAGGTTTATGGGTGGATAATACTGACTGATGCTCAATTGCTTTATAGATCTCAAGAAGTTTCTATAGGGTTGGGTTGGGTGTGTGTGTGTGTGTGTGTGTGCGTGTGTGCGCGTGTCTGTGTGTGTGTCTGTGAGTGTGTGTTGTGTGGGGTGTGTGTCTGTGTGTGTGTGTTGTGTGGGGGAGGTGTCTGTCTGTCTGTGTGTCTGTCAGTGGCAAATAGAGTACACATTTTCGTGCATGTTGTTAAAAATACTGAAGTAAGTGGGTATGGGTTATTGCTTTTATCTTGTACTGTTATGTTGATGTCTTTCACAGCTGCTGACACTGTGTTTTATTGATAATTGTAGAATTCTTGTACTGATGTAGAGCATCATATACTACTGTTTTACACCCAGTAACAACTGTAATTTTGTGCTGGGGTGTCATTAAATATTCATTCATTCATTCATTCATTCATTCATTCATTCATTCATTCATCCATCCATTTTCATTCTGCAACTGAAATGAAATGAAACCAATGTAAAAATAAGAGAGTATTTCTTGAAAGTTATATTTGAATTAAATGCATTTTTGGTTTATTATAAATTTACTGCTTAAAAATTGTTTTAATTCAAGAAATAACTACATTTTTCTTTTATTATATATTGTATTTACACATTTATGTTGAAATGGAAACATATTTTAACAAATGTAACAGTACGTGTATAACGACGACGTCAAAACTTATTTTGGTAGTTTATTACAAATGAACTTGCAGCACACAAATCGTTTCTTTTGTCTTACTCCTCGATGATGGGATAAATAGAAAAGAAAATTCGAACAGAGTGAAGACAAAAGCATTGCCAGATAATGACCAATTAAAAGGGACATGCTTGCATTCACTGTGACAATGTGGACCGGCAGAGACATACGGAATAAAAATACTGCCATCAATGTGGCTGAAACAGTGATGAAATGTGCTGCCTTTCATCTGTTGCCAATCCTTTCATGCTGACCTATGAGGTGGAAAAACATGACAATACAACACAATTATCTCTGGCCAACATAATGAAATCTCTCGCTGAGCATTAACTCACGAGCTTTCATGATTAGAGACAAAG
This sequence comes from Gigantopelta aegis, assembly GCF_016097555.1. NCBI lineage: Eukaryota > Metazoa > Mollusca > Gastropoda > Neomphalida > Peltospiridae > Gigantopelta > Gigantopelta aegis. The sequence continues at coordinate 25,897,847 of NC_054700.1, forward strand.
GAAGTAGCACGAACAAAAATCTCATTCGTGAAGCGCAGAGTCGTTCTGCCCACCTGCACAACCATTGAGAGAAAGTAAAATAAAAACATCGAATAGCTAAACAAAATATCACTGATTTTCAAAAGGAAATTGAACGAAATCAAGTCCACAGCGGGACGAGATAAAATCTGACAAACTGATTACTTCTAAATATTTAGCTATAAAATAGTGTTGTCAAGACAGTGACGCCCAGTGCTACAAGCTGCATTGTTTAAACTTTACCTGTGCATGCATTGCTTGCAAATCAATTACATTCAATACCTGGCAAACACACCTCGGGGTGTTTGGGTAAACAAATCAATGGCCGGTTGACAAGGTTACCATTATGGTGGTGAAAATGTGCTCAAATCAGGCATAACTAGAAGCCTGTATTTAAGAAATGGTCTTTTACTACATCTACCTATCTTTAGGCATGGCTTTCTAAATTATCATCTTTTACCTCATCTTTCATCCCAGAGAAAAGTCAAAACTGTCGTTCAACTTAATTTAAAAATTAGATTGGCAAATTATCTCAAACACATATACAATTAATAAATTCAGGGTTTGAACTTAAATATTACCAAAGGCATTTTTTAAATTTTACAGCAGACAATTTCGAACCTGCTTGCAGCAATTTTAAATCAGTAACTCTTTCAATAAATAAACAAATAATTAAACCCCCAAAATTATCCCTTTAACCTATGGCAATAATGTTTACCCAACAGTAAAAATCTGCCATTGTAAAGCCACTAATCAAAAGCAATTCATATTGGAGCTCTGGCAACTGCCAATAGTGTCACCTTTAAGTTTGAGCCCTGTAAATTAACTAATGAGACCATAACAGTTTAACATAATCTACCCCTCTCTTTCCTTGAAAGGTAGCCCATTCACCTAAATTGAGTTTCTTGGACATTTGTTGGATATAAGCATGTAACTTATGTTGCATTATATCTACCTGTGAAAACTACTGTAAGTCTAATCCAAGGCAACAAAATTCAATGAGACACTATTAATGTAATTATTTTATTTTATTTTTTCATTTTTAAAAATGATTCATCATCAGGACAAAAAGTAAACTGTTAATCAAAGAACAAATACAATTAAGCCGCATGTTGTTTGAAAAGACCTGTTTGAATTTAATATATTATTTACTACTAATTAGTCCTGACAAGTGAAAGACAAAATGTACCTTGGTGGTTGTCTAGGGGACAAGTAAAAATGTCCAATAAAATTTTATTTTGAGCAATGAAAAACACCATCGTTTTACTTGAATAAAACAAACTATTTATTTGGACAAGTAAAAATACTGTCAGACAAGTCCATTTCTAGATGTGTTTGTCCGGTCACATGAAAGTTGTCAATAATTATTCTTTGATGGAAACAAAATGGTAATCATTAACTGCAGAAAATGTATACTGCCTTCTAAACAAAAACTAACATGTTGAGGTTCAGTAGTTAATAGGATCGATCCTCCTCAGTGGATCCACAACTAGTGTTGGGAATCGGCTTGAATTTTATCATCAATTGTCGATCAACTTTCGATTATACAATTTATTAAAATTATGTGAACATAAAAAGGATTTGAATTATAAGGACCATGATCCTTTTGCCTTGTTCATTAGGATAAACCCAACAAATCGGTAATTGTACATTTAATAACTATTTAATATCTTTCTCCTTATGTAGACATGAAAACAAACACCAATCCCAACATATTTAAATCAATTCCATCATCTAAGCTGGAGGAACAATCATACTTAACATTTTCCCATACAATTGATAATGGATTTTATAAAAAATCTTCACATCAATCAATTTCCCATTTTAATCGATCATTGAAACATCACTATCCACAACAATATTAAATTTAACTTTCTTTTTTTAATTTAATAAATTGTTTATTTGTTTAAACATGCATTGAGGTGAACATTAATACATGCCAGTATAAACCACATTTCATGGAAATTATAGTTTATGAGAAATGGACCTAACGTGAAAAAAACGTAAATAACATAAGTTGATACCTTTATCTCACCTTTTGAATTTGTCATGGCAAGACAAAAAGAACAAACTGTCATTAAATAAGCATTATTTACAAATGTGTAACAAACAAGGAATGAAATGAGACACACATGTAAACACAGAAAGGTACAATGTATGAGCCCAGAACAGTTTTATAAACATAAATATTGATTATAAATTCCAACTTTATTACCACTTTTTAATAGTTTAAGTGTTTAACATTTGAACCACCTGGGCCACTGTCAACTTTATTAATTTGTATTTTCATAAATACGAAACAAATTAAATATCAATTTTATTAACAAATCTGAATACCCATAAAAAAATATTTGAATATTTTTGCCATTAAATTCCCAACGACTGATGATGCATAATTATTATAGAATAAGATAATAAAGAGCGAGAAATTTTATATTCATTTACGATTAATGTTCTTCATGTATTGATGTGATGGAGGCCAGACCCGTGGTAGTCAGCCCTGCATTGACAGACATGAACTAACTCCACATAGTTATTCACCAGTCACATTCAATTCTCCTTAAGCTCATTGACAATTGTGTACGAATCATCTGATAGCAAATTACAGAAACGCATTCACTCGCCCATTTACTTTGGAAATAATTGCAGCAATGTCCGACAGGAAGTCAGTACAGCGATGCCATAATAATGAGGATATCAACTGAAACAACCATTATTATGAAACCTTTCTGCAGAGAAAATAAACCATTTACAATTTAAAATAGAAATCCTTCATATTTATTGCACCAATGCTTTTTCAATTTGTCGCCATAAATTTCCCATAAAAACATACTTTGCATAATCCTTCCAGAAATAGCTAATGATTTTGTTTTATTTTAATTTTTATGCACCATTAAATAGTGAAATCAGTTCATAAACAGAAAGGGTAAAAATAAAGAATTTAGTTGCTGTAAACATAATCTAGAATAATAAAAAGAAGTTAAAATCATGAACGCAAATTGAAACAGAACAAAAAGATTTATCATTTGTAAATTCATTTAATCGATCTTAAAATATTCAGACATACACTTGATCAAACATTTCATCATTCCATGATTTGATTTTATCTTTAGACTTCCTTCATCAAAAGTATACATACATATATTTTTTTAATTTGTTCTTGTAGACCTTGGCCATAGTAAGAAGCTTATATTTATTAGTTCTTACAGCAAGACAGGAAAGGAATGCTCAATGACACCTCATCACGTTTTAAACTATGACTATTTGGTGTCTAAACATGTAGTTACTTCAACATCTGGTTAATTAGAAAGAGAAGAAACTCATCACCACCATATAGACAGCAGGTGACTCCTAATGATAAAGCAGCATAGATATAAAAATACTAACTATGGACTTGGGTGTACCAGGCACGAGTCAATGAAAGAATGAATTAATGAATGTTTAACGACACCCCAGCACGAAAAATACATCAGCTATTGGGTGTCAAACTATGGTAATGCATATAAATAAAGTGATGATCAACATCAATATAAAAATTCAAGACGTAAACAAAAACAGTGTAAAGAACTGTGCAAAAACACAAATATCACAGAATTTTACGAATACTGAATTTTACTCAAAACTTCAATTTTGTGCTGTATTGGCCATTCTCAAAGAGAATGTTACACCCCTGCACCACGGTGAGGTTACAGCACACACAGGGGCAGGCATGAGTCAATGGATGGAATGTGAAAAACCCCAAGTCAACTGATGTCCGACATCCATCGCACCTATGACAAGTGTTCTATGATTAAGCTACATGTAGCTATGGTGATGTGACACATACTCTTACATGTATGTAGGTATTCCACATGACCTAATTCTCATTGCAAAATACCACACCAACTGACTCAGATTTATTCCCATCTATTCGTTTTACTGAAACAAGGTATTCTAGTTTAAAAAAGTAATATTAATTATTAGCTAATCACTAAATAGAACGAAGACACTGCCTGCACCTTAATAACGAAGAGGCGAGACATAGGCCAGTAGTAAAGCACTTGCTTGATGCACATTCAGTCTGTGATCGATCCACGTTGGTGGGTCCACTGGGCTATTTCTCGCTCCAGCCAGTGCACCACGACTGGCATATCAAAACCAAGGTATGTGCTATTCTGTCTATGGGATGGTACATATAAAAGATTCCTTGCTACTATGTAACAGGTTTCCTTTCTTAGACTATATGTATGACATCCAATAGCCCATGATTAACAAATTAATGTGCTCTAGTGGTGTTGTTAAACAAAACAAACTTTTAAACTTAATTAGGAATTTAGAATTACTCAAAACTATTTTGCATGCTGATTTTTACGGACATCATTATTGAACAGTTTTGGATGTAAAATACTTTCTATTCGTAGAATTTCATTTTTGTAATGATTTTGAAATAAGCTCTATTCTGAAAATACAATCAACAATACATTATTCAAACTGACAATACACAAACATATGAAGCAGAAAACAGGTGCTTATTGAATACGAGTTGTTATGGTAAAAACAAGGAATGAATTGATGTATTATTCAGGAGGCACTCAACACATTTTATGGTGAAAACAATGAATGACTTTAACGATTAATCATTAATTTAATAAGCTAGATAATCCAAGAATCTGCTCTTATCTGTTGGTCAATGTCAAGTTTGTATTGCAAAAGACACGCCGCCGTTCGCGACAATAATTTATTTATAATATATTACTGAGAGAACAATAGCAACTTCAAAGACAATTCGCCAGCTCATGATCAATCCTCATGGAAAAACCCAGGTTCAACATTCCCCCTTCACGGTCTGCAAGACCCATGGGCATCTAGCGGCTTGTGCAAATGGCTTTATAGTTTCCCAACCTATCATGCAGCAAAATCCGGCTAAACTACCAAAAAGCCCTACTTAATAATTGACTAAGCACCACCGCAGCTATTTCTACACAGCGTCCTTCTATTTAGCCAACGTTCCCTGGAGGCTACAAAATATTTTTCATACAATTATGTCAGAGCACAATGCATTACGGTCTGTTATGTTTCACGCCATGAAAGGGGCCCTGAACCGACTGGTGCACCAACAGTCTAGTGTAAGCAGCCAAGCGACATGTAACGACAGTTGTCCAGGGAATTGCCATCCAGTCACACTAGTTTCAGGTGACATAAAACAATCAGGTCCCGACTTAGGGGAGCCGAGGTGCCAGCTAAACGGTCCCCGCGGGCAGCACAAACATCCCACAATTAAAAAGGTGGCAATCCGTCTCTGCAAACCCACACAGACACAAACAATTAACACGTTGGCAAATGTCTCCTAGTACAAATGTGTTCATGCAAAACTGTAAAGGTGCAATAGTTTCATTTATTAGTCTGCTGGCCCAGCAACGAAGATGAATCATATCGTGTAATGAAATATGAACTGTTGTCTTTCCCGCCACACAAGCAACACTGCACATGATGTGACCGATCCACCTCAGTAACCCACACACAATTGAATTCAATTATTCTATCAGCAGTCTACAATTTCAAGCATATGATTTAGAAAAAGAACTGTATCCACGCGTAATAAAATTGCAATTACTCTAATCACAAGGCCCAGCATAAATCAAACAATGAGTGAAGGACCCCGTCTGCTATGCTATTGAGTTGTCTGTCGGACGCACCGACAACAATGGTAATCACTGTGTTTAATTACATTCAAGCAAAAAGGAATGAAATTACAACTTAACATATCAAAATACATTTCACTTGTACAGTTTTATTTGAGCAAGTTAATGAGATTTGATTATCTCAAATGAGTGTTGTATGGTTTGTCTTCACTACTGGACTGCACTGAACAAGTCAACTGCTCAATGAGATCAGGAGTACCCGAGAATGTGACTAGGTTCCTTTATTTGTCTACATATGCTACAGTTAATGTATGTCATGCCTAATACTGATTGTTAACAAAGAGTTGGTATGTAATTAAAAATTGCATCAATTATTTACTATAATAACAATTAAAATACATGTATTGTACTGTAATAAACTGAAGAAAAAAATACTGTTCAATAAAAAACTAAACAAAACCCCCAAATATAGAGAATATGTAAAAATTAAAGAAAAATAAACAAACATTCATTTAATTTATGACAAATCCTTTTGTACATACTAGAATGTAAAATACATTTAAAAATAAAGGCTGTGGTATGTACTATAAAATAAAATACATTTAAAAAACAAAAAAAAAAAACAACAACAACATATTTAAAACCTTATTATTACTTATATGGTGTCGGACTTATGGTTGACTGCAAACATATTTTATTGTACAAAGAACAAAAGAATTGGGCACAAGTTTAACAACTTACAAAGCCCTCTTCTATATTCATACAATATACGTGGTAAGCTATATTACAAGCTGTAAATATAAACTACATGTATACATTCAAGGATAACCAGTGGAAGAAAATGAATTGTATACAAAAGAATGTGAAGGGAAAAAAAAATGATGCAAAAGATTATACAAATAGTACATCACGTGCAGTTACTCGCTATCACATTTACAAATAATCCTTATGGTAATTTAAATAATACTTTATTAATCAAAATGATGAGGGTTTTTTAATATATATTTGAACATAAGTAAATATTTCTTTATCATTAGCATTGTTTAATGTGCTTCGACCATATAACAGTAATTGTAAATCTATTGGTTGAAAATGCTTTAAGAAATTACATAGAATCTGTGTCCATTGTTGATATTTTTTATATTGAAAGAAAAAATTGATATTGTTTTTATATGGTGTCTGACTTATGGTTAAGGACCACAGAGAATTAAATGAGGAAAGCCTCGAACACAACTCAATTGGCTACTCTTTTCGATTAGTCGCAACATGGGATCTTTTATATGTATCATCCCAGACAGGATAGTACATACCACAGCCTTTGTTACATCAGTAGTGGAGCCCTGGCTGAAATGGGAAATAGCCCAATAGGCTTACAAAGATCAATCCTAGGCTAACTGCACATCAGCCAAGGACTTTACCACTGAGCTACGTCCCACCATTATTTTACAATTATGTCATTTAACAGTCAATGCACGATAAAATAAACAAACTTGGTGTCACAAAATTTTTAAACAAAAATTTACTTATTTTATTATTTTACTGTGAAAATTAATTGATATTTTTAAAGATTTTAAATCTGTTCACTCATAAGAAGGATTAACAGAATATGAAAATATATATATATAAAATTTAATTTACCGGTATGAATATTATTCACAATAGATAAACCTTTCTGAATGAAATCACTCTGCCCATAGTGGAAATCCACAAAATTATGAACAAAGAGAGATAACCCATGCAGAGTGACCAAGATAAGAGGATGTCTGCGTGGAATGCATGCAGCGTGTATTTAACTGTTAATAGATTGATGGCTGTGTGAGTTTTACATGTGTTGTCACCCGATAACCTAACATGGTCTTCCTGGGTCTGCAGCCAACCTGAATGTCTCTTCAACAAATGTCAGACAGATAAAACAAGCAAATATCTACTTTATTTGATACTTGGTATTTCAGTGCAAACACAAATTAGCTCATTAACAGAGTAAATAAAACCCAGCTCATTATCACTTCAAAGCTCTTGTCATTTTATACCAAGGACTTATATACACTACCTAATGAACTATTCTGAATTACAAATGTGCTAATGAATTTTAACCAAAAATATTTTTGACACTTAAATAACTAAAAAAAGCCAGTCTTTAATTTTTGAGAGCCATGAGTGCAACAGAACCTTTAAATTGTCAATTCAATAGTATATGTGCTAAACCCTGCACTTCTCAATAAAAGAAACCACACTCCTATTGGTCAATTATGTTTTTAAACTTTTTAATGATTTACCAATTCTAATCCAGGATACAGTGTATACATCACAGGTAAGTTATAGCTTTTGTTTTTATTTGTTCAAATTTCTTTACATTACATTACACATTTAATCATGTTTAGGGGTGCAATTGTTTTCTATTCCACACTAATACCAATTATTTTGATGAATGTGATTTTCCCCTCCTCAACACTATCAGTGCAATTAAAAAAAGAATGAAGATGAAAAGAATGTACAGATGAAATATGCTGATGTCACATGCACACACAGTTGAGTGCATCAACACCACACAAACATACATCCAACACCACACACATCTTGTATATATTTTATTTTGTGTATCCATACCACACAAACATGCATCCAACACCACACACATCTTGTATATTTTTTTTTTTATGTATCCACACCACACAAACATACATCCAACACCACACAAACATACATCCAACACCACACACATCTTGTATATATTTTATTTTATGTATCCACACCAAACAAACATACATCCAACACCACACACATCTTGTATATATTTTATTTTGTGTATCCATACTGCACAAACATACATCCAACACCACACACATCTTGTATATATTTTATTTTGTGTATCCATACCACACAAACATACATCCAACACCACACATACATACATCCAACACCACACACATCTTGTATATATTTTATTTTATGTATCCACACCACACAAAAATACATCCAACACCACACAAACATACATCCAACACCACACACATCTTGTATATGTTTTATTTTATGTATCCACACCACACAAACATACATCCAATACCACACACATCTTGTATATATTTTATTTTATGTATCCATACTGCACAAACATACATCCAACAGGACACATCTTGTATATATTTTATTTTGTGTATCCATACTGCACAAACATACATCCAACACCACACACATCTTGTATACATTTCATTTTGTGTATCCATACCACACAAACATACATCCAACACCACACATCTTGTATATATTTTATTTTATGTATCCATACTGCACAAACATACATCCAACACCACACACATCTTGTATATATTTTATTTTGTGTATCCATACCACACAAACATACATCCAACACCACACAAACATACATCCAACACCACACACATCTTGTATATATTTTATTTTATGTATCCACACCACACAAACATATGTATCCACACCACACAAACATACATCCAACACCACACACATCTTGTATATATTTTATTTTATGTATCCACACCACACAAACATACATCCAACACCACACACATCTTGTATATATTTTATTTTATGTATCCACACCACACAAACATACATCCAACACCACACACATCTTGTATATATTTTATTTTATGTATCCACACCACACAAATATACATCCAACACCACACAAACATACATCCAACACCACACACATCTTGTATATATTTTATTTTATGTATCCACACCACACAAACATACATCCAACACCACACATCTTGTATATATTTTATTTTATGTATCCACACCACACAAACATACATCCAACACCACACACATCTTGTATATATTTTATTTTATGTATCCACACCACACAAACATACATCCAACACCACACACATCTTGTATATATTTTATTTTATGTATCCACACCACACAAACATACATCCAACACCACACAAACATACATCCAACACCACACACATCTTGTATATATTTTATTTTATGTATCCACACCACACAAACATACATCCAACACCACACACATCTTGTATATATTTTATTTTATGTATCCACACCACACAAACATACATCAACACCACACAAATCTTGTATATATTTTATTTTATGTATCCATACCACACACACATACATCCAACACCACACATACATACATCCAACACCACACACATCTTGTATATATTTTATTTTATGTATCCACACCACACAAACATACATCCAACACCACACACATCTTGTATATATTTTATTTTATGTATCCACACCACACAAACATACATCCAACACCACACACATCTTGTATATATTTTATTTTGTGTATCCACACCACACAAACATACATCCAACACAACACAAACATACATCCAACACCACACACATCTTGTATATATTTTATTTTATGTATCCACACCACACAAACATATATCCAACACCACACACATCTTGTATATATTTTATTTTGTGTATCCACACCACACAAACATACATCCAACACCACACACACATACATCCAACACCACACAAACATACATCCAACACCACACACATGTTGTATATATTTTATTTTGTGTATCCACACCACACAAACATACATCCAACACCACACACATCTTGTATATATTTTATTTTATGTATCTACACCACACAAACATCCATCCAACACCACACACATCTTGTATATATTTTATTTTATGTATCCACACCACACAAACATACATCCAACACCACACACATCTTGTATATATTTTATTTTATGTATCCACACCACACAAACATACATCCAACACCACACATCTTGTATATATTTTATTTTGTATATCCACACAACACAAACATACATCCAACACCACACAAACATACATCCAACACCACACACCACACACATCTTGTATATATTTTATTTTGTGTATCCATACTGCACAAACATACATCCAACACCACACACATCTTGTATATATTTTATTTTGTGTATCCATACCACACAAACATACATCCAACACCACACACATCTTGTATATATTTTATTTTATGTATCCATACTGCACAAACATACATCCAACACCACACACATCTTGTATATATTTTATTTGTGTATCCATACCACACAAACATACATCCAACACCACACAAACATACATCCAACACCACACACATCTTGTATATATTTTATTTTATGTATCCACACCACACAAACATACATCCAACACCACACACATCTTGTATATATTTTATTTTATGTATCCATACCACACAAACATACATCCAACACCACACATACATACATCCAACACCACACACATCTTGTATATATTTTATTTTATGTATCCACACCACACAAAAATACATCCAACACCACACAAACATACATCCAACACCACACACATCTTGTATATATTTTATTTTATGTATCCACACCACACAAACATACATCCAATACCACACACATCTTGTATATATTTTATTTTATGTATCCACACCACACAAACATACATCCAACACCACACACATCTTGTATATATTTTATTTTATGTATCCACACCACACAAACATACATCCAACACCACACAAACATACATCCAACACCACACACATCTTGTATATATTTTATTTTATGTATCCACACCACACAAACATACATCCAACACCACACACATCTTGTATATATTTTATTTTATGTATCCACACCACACAAACATACATCAACACCACACAAATCTTGTATATATTTTATTTTATGTATCCATACCACACACACATACATCCAACACCACACATACATACATCCAACACCACACACATCTTGTATATATTTTATTTTATGTATCCACACCACACAAACATACATCCAACACCACACACATCTTGTATATATTTTATTTTATGTATCCACACCACACAAACATACATCCAACACCACACACATCTTGTATATATTTTATTTTGTGTATCCACACCACACAAACATACATCCAACACAACACAAACATACATCCAACACCACACACATCTTGTATATATTTTATTTTATGTATCCACACCACACAAACATATATCCAACACCACACACATCTTGTATATATTTTATTTTGTGTATCCACACCACACAAACATACATCCAACACCACACACACATACATCCAACACCACACAAACATACATCCAACACCACACACATGTTGTATATATTTTATTTTGTGTATCCACACCACACAAACATACATCCAACACCACACACATCTTGTATATATTTTATTTTATGTATCTACACCACACAAACATCCATCCAACACCACACACATCTTGTATATATTTTATTTTATGTATCCACACCACACAAACATACATCCAACACCACACACATCTTGTATATATTTTATTTTATGTATCCACACCACACAAACATACATCCAACACCACACATCTTGTATATATTTTATTTTGTATATCCACACAACACAAACATACATCCAACACCACACAAACATACATCCAACACCACACACCACACACATCTTGTATATATTTTATTTTGTGTATCCATACTGCACAAACATACATCCAACACCACACACATCTTGTATATATTTTATTTTGTGTATCCATACCACACAAACATACATCCAACACCACACACATCTTGTATATATTTTATTTTATGTATCCATACTGCACAAACATACATCCAACACCACACACATCTTGTATATATTTTATTTGTGTATCCATACCACACAAACATACATCCAACACCACACAAACATACATCCAACACCACACACATCTTGTATATATTTTATTTTATGTATCCACACCACACAAACATACATCCAACACCACACACATCTTGTATATATTTTATTTTATGTATCCATACCACACAAACATACATCCAACACCACACATACATACATCCAACACCACACACATCTTGTATATATTTTATTTTATGTATCCACACCACACAAAAATACATCCAACACCACACAAACATACATCCAACACCACACACATCTTGTATATATTTTATTTTATGTATCCACACCACACAAACATACATCCAATACCACACACATCTTGTATATATTTTATTTTATGTATCCATACTGCACAAACATACATCCAACAGCACACATCTTGTATATATTTTATTTTATGTATCCATACTGCACAAACATACATCCAACACCACACACATCTTGTATATATTTTATTTTGTGTATCCATACTGCACAAACATACATCCAACACCACACACATCTTGTATATATTTTATTTTGTGTATCCATACCACACAAACATACATCCAACACCACACATCTTGTATATATTTTATTTTATGTATTCATACTGCACAAACATACATCCAACACCACACACATCTTGTATATATTTTATTTTGTGTATCCATACCACACATACATACATCCAACACCACATAAACATACATCCAACACCACACACATCTTGTATATATTTTATTTTATGTATCCACACCACAAACATATGTATCCACACCACACAAACATACATCCAACACAACACAAACATACATCCAACACCACACACATCTTGTATATATTTTATTTTATGTATCCACACCACACAAACATACATCCAACACCACACACATCTTGTATTTTATTTTATGTATCCACACCACACAAACATACATCCAACACCACACACATCTTGTATATATTTTATTTTATGTATCCACACCACACAAATATACATCCAACACCACACAAACATACATCCAACACCACACACATCTTGTATATATTTTATTTTATGTATCCACACCACACAAACATACATCCAACACCACACATCTTGTATATATTTTATTTTATGTATCCACACCACACAAACATACATCCAACACCACACACATCTTGTATATATTTTATTTTATGTATCCACACCACACAAACATACATCCAACACCACACAAACATACATCCAACACCACACACATCTTGTATATATTTTATTTTATGTATCCACACCACACAAACATACATCCAATACCGCACACATCTTGTATATATACTAGCCGTCATTAATAACACAATTTCCTTTTGTCAAAATAATATACGTTCCGGTTGGACTTCGTTGACGCTATTCGTCAATGTACATGGTACAGTGGTACACATAATTTCAGCAGCATGTAAAGGTCGACTTCCGGCCTGTTCCCAACATAAGGGGAACAACGCTAAAAACGCATTATCCGGTAATTCGCGCACACGCAACCACTTGGCGAAATAACACTTTGCACGTGCATTTCCTGATACCCGGGCACACTCAGAACACGCGGGTGGCAATGAGTATCTCACTCCTACGCGATGCCTCGGTTGAACAACGCCGATCGGAATCAAGCCATTGGCTTGTTGAATGCCGGAAACTCGCAATTGCGGGTAGCACAACGGTTCCACGTGCACCCGTCAACCATTAATCGGCTCCTCAACCGATATCAGACGACAGGGACCGTCAATGACCGCCGTCGTTCGGGCACACCACGCGTAACGACCAATAGACAGGACCGGAACATACGGTTGCGGCACCTGCGCAATCGGTTTTTGACAGCCGCAAACACTGCCAGGACTGAAGTGGGAACCAGGGGACGACTCATCAGCGCCCAAACTGTCCAGAGACGTCTTGCCGCAGCACGACTGCATTGCCACCGACCCTACCGTGGCCTTATCCTCCTGCACAGACATCGTCAAGCAAGACTCTTATGGGCCAGGAATGGTGGGCATTTGCGACCCAGGAGATGGCGAGATGTCATCTTCTCGGATGAATCGAGATTTAACTTGAGTGTCACGGACAGACGTCGTTGCATTTACCGCCGTCGTGGAGAACGTGTCGCGCAGGCCTGTGTTCTGGAGAGGGACCGCTACGGGGGCGGCGGAGTCATGGTTTGGGGTGCCATCAATGCTGACTTCCGGTCCGAACTCGTGGTGGTACAGGGAAACCTTAATGCGCAACACTACGTCGACAACATCCTGCGGCCGGTCCTCCTCCCATTGATGAGACGGCATGGCGGAAACAGGCTCGTCTTCCAGCAAGACAACGCTCGGCCGCACACTGCCAGGCATACACAGGCGTTTCTTCGTGCCCACCATGTCACTGTGTTGGACTGGCCAGCAGTTTCCCCGGACATGAACCCAATAGAGCACATGTGGGACGAGCTGGGACGTCGTGTTCAAAACCAACCGAATCCACCACAGAACTTCGCTGAGCTGCAGCAGGCATTGCAGCATCACTGGGCAGCCATCCCACGACGTGTGGTGAGGCGCCTGTGCATGTCCATGCCTAGGAGGCTGCAGGCGTGCATCGCAGCACATGGAGGTCACATAAAATACTGACCCCCATGACGTTGACATCGCCAGAGACGTTATGCGCGATTCACTGTTGGCGGCTGACAGTGCCAGTCAGATGGGCCAGTGGTTGGTCTCACTGGTGGTATCGGTTTCATTTTTGTGGGATCTCGCATAATAAAATAAACCATGATCATTTCCGAGATTGCGTTTTTATTGCCACCTAGTATATTTTATTTTATGTATTCATACTGCACAAACATACATCCAACAGCACACACGTTTTTTATATATTTTATTTTATGTCCACTGAAGGTTCAGGCATCTGAAAATTGCGACAACAATAGTTTCATTTGTGCATTGCTAGCGCATTGCTCTCACAAGACTAGTTTCACATAACACAATTTTCATTCACATGTTAAAATTTTAGACATCATTCACATGGTCTTAGTCAACTAAGCAAAAACAAAATGGATTACATCAGCTTGTTTTTGCAAAATCCATAAACAGTTCCCGCAAATGTTCAATTCTCAGAGGTCTACAGTTTAAGCATGATGACATTACAAACTCTTGACATCATTGCACACTTCTGTACTTGCGGAGTGGGACGTAGCCCAGTGGTAAAGCGCTTGTTTGATGCGTGGTCAGTCTGGGATCGATTCCAGTCAGTGGGCCCATTGGGCTATTTCTCCCTCCAGTTAGTGCACCATGGCTGGTATATCAAAGGCTGTGGTATGTGCTATCCTGTCTATGGGATAGTGTATATAAAAGATCCTTTGCTAGTAATGGAAAAATATAGTGGGTTTCCTCTCTAAGACTATATGTCAACATTACCACATGTCTGACATCCAATAGCCCATGATTAATAAATAAATGTTCTCTACTGGTATCTTTAAAAAAAATAAACTTCTTCTTCTGTCTTGGAGGATTGGAATCGACCACATACAATCCATACACACACATGGAGTAAACAAAGGTCTAGGAACTGATGGCTTCATAAAGAAACAGATCACTGGTTATCAGAATGATTGGTCAGCTCACAACCCAATGGCAATATTGGATGGATAATATTACCATATTAAGTAAAAACGTTTGCACTAATGATTTAAAGAAAGGCACTATAAAACACTTTGCATATCCTTAACTCACCTCAGTGTTGTGGTGGTTAAGCCATCAAATGTAAGACTGGTAGGTACTGGGTTCGAATCCCAATACTGGCTCCCAACAAAAATGTGTTTTAATGGATAAATGGGGGAGGTGTAATTAAGGCTATTGCACAACTTCTCTCTCACTAACCACAAACTATTATCCCACTGTATTGGACTAACAGCCCAGATAGTTAAGTGTATGGACATAATCACATAAATGTTTTAAAATAACTTTCCAGATGGAAACTGGCCTCGGTGGTGTTGTGGTTAAGTAATTGGATATAAGGCTGGTGGGTACTGGGTTCGCAGCCTGGTATCGGCTCCCACCCAGAGCGAGATTTAATGACCCAATGGGTAGTTGTACAACCACTACACCCTCTTCTCTCTCACTCAAAAACTAACAACTAACCCACTGTCCTGGACAGACAACTCAGTTAGCTCAGGTGTGTGCTCAGAACAGTGCTTGAACCTTAATTGAATATAAGCATGAAAATAAGTTGAAATGAAAGAATGAATCAAGATGTGAACAATGAAGATGCTAAGCAGGAGGTGACCTGCATGCTGTGTTGGGCCAAGCTTGGGATATGGAGATACTGGAAGCAATCTGATGGACAAATTATCACCACACAGCATCATTAGTGAAACAGATGTCAATTATTAGCAGCCAATGTTAATTGGTTTGGTGGCATTCACGATGACAGACTTCTTCCAGGTGCTTCAACAATAACATCAGGTACTTAAAAACATGCTGCAAGGTGCATTTTGCTCAGATTAACAAGATTTATCATGACTGGGGGGTTTTTTTTTACTGACCTTTAAAGAAACTGCTAATGAAAGGCTAAATGAATGATGAGCAAACTGTTCTCTTTATGCAGTCCTTTCAAAATTAAAGTTTATTTTGTTTAACAACACCACTAGAGCATTAATTAATCCTTGGCTATTGGATGTCAAACATTTAATAATTATGACATAAAGTATTCAGAGATCTTTTATACATATTTTCCTAGATAGAACAGCACATACCACAGCCTTTGGTATACCTGTCCTGGGACACTGACTGAGACAAGAAAAAAATTCCTCAATGGGTCCTACAAGGGGATTTGATCTTATGACCCCAGCACCTCAACTAGATCCTGCTTTGTGGTCTTTTAATGACTATCGATTACACTTGTAATATATTTTGTAGTTTGGGTACCATATCATTTCATGACAATAACAAATATCACTTATCTCACCTTTTCGACATGAACTTTGTCATGGAAACCAACAGACCAAGACTGTGTTGCAGGA
Source organism: Gigantopelta aegis (assembly GCF_016097555.1). Lineage (NCBI taxonomy): Eukaryota > Metazoa > Mollusca > Gastropoda > Neomphalida > Peltospiridae > Gigantopelta > Gigantopelta aegis. Next base: position 25,915,244 of record NC_054700.1, read on the forward strand.
ACTCTGCTACATTTTTGTCAGTGTCGATGGGACCACGGACGTTGTTGAAGTAGTGCTGCAGTTTATCAATTATACCAATACAGATGATGTAGCTGAAATCAACAACAACAAACAAATAGTCAAACACAGCAAACAATTTTTAAGAAAGCCTAGGAGGCCAGTACTGAAAACAATTAAACTGGATTCTCTGATTTCCATAGCATTTATTGTCTAAAATATGCTTCATGGTAAAATACACTTGACAAACCAATATAATAGTGAATAAATAGAAAAACAAGTGCTGTGATAGAAATAAGCAGAATTGTTCACTTGTCCGCCACACATTTATCTAATGATGTACTAGTCTGCTGATTGTAGGATGATGAAAGTAGCTAAGCTTTTCCTTTCTCTCTTTATTAAAAATAAAAATCATTAGTTGCCATTAATTTCAGACTGCATATAATTTGTCAAAGTTGAAATTTTTGTGGGTCACGATGATTGCAACAAATTGTAGAGAGAAATCAAGACTGTTTTATTGAAGTATGAAGCAATTGCTCCAAACTATTATACTGCTCTGTAAAGTTATCCTTGTTCACCAGATAATCACTGAGGTACATTACGCTTGTCGGAGTACTGTCAATTTGCTTTTTTTTCGTAGGTTTAAAAAAAGTGATTTCACAATAGGTTTTCACTTGTCAGGACTAACAGACAAGTGCTTATTGAAGCAGACTTAGTTTCACGTTTCTGTCCTGCCCAAATAGTCTCTAATATTTCTTACAGAATGCTACAAAATGTTTATTCTGAACACTTGGCTAATTAAGAGTTAAAATGACCTTTTAGTGATAATTTGAGTCCACATTCAGCAAAATGTAATGGAAATACGTAATGATTACATTAAATCAGTTATGACAATAAAATAACAGGGTTTCTGCCAGAGGGTAAAATGGGTATGGCGCCATACCCAAATTTTATATTTTTTTAAGTTAACCATTTGACAAAATTAATGACTGTTATCATTACTGTATGATTTTCTTAACACTAACCCTAAATGTAACCCATTTTCTTTTTGGGGGAGGCCCCGCATACATTTCGGATTACCATTTGATAAGCAGCATTAAGTGTCAAAAGTATGTAGCTATGACACCCATGTTGGGTTCAGAAAAGAAATTACTGTCTGCAAAACATGCTTCTGTTTTCAGTTAGCAGTGCTTCAGGTTTATTTCAAATACATTTTCCCTCAAACAATATACCACACAATGAAATCAGATACATAACTAAGGTAAATTTAAAGAATATGATAATAAAACAAGGTCAGGGTGAAAAACAGAATACTGAACTATATTCAATAATTAAGTGTTAATGTTTGTTTTGTTTAATACCACCACTAAAAGTCACTTATTTAATTAATCATCAGCTAACAGATGTAAAACATTGGATCATTCTCAGTCTTCAGATGAAACCTGCTACGTTTTCTATCAGCAGCAAGGAATCTTTTATATTTCAATTAACAGTGCTCCAGGTTTATTTCATAAACAGAACCGCAAACCAACCTTCAGATAAATCAAACATTTAATTCATAGCCATTATTTTTTTTTATTTTTTTTCTCATTCTTTCGGGCAATAACAAAGTTTGTCAATTTTGTGAAAGCATAAGTTAATTTTTTTTTTTAAATAATTTTGTTCCCATGAATGATATTGTATGATAGGAAAACTCAAGATTCTGACCCAGTTTTCATGACGACAAAGTCAACACACTCTCATTGAGGTATCTAATGACGTGAGAATTTCTCCTGTGGAAGAGGAAACACTCAATTAAAAGGAAAAAATTACAGCAGCTCTGCTAGGAAATTAAGCAATTCTTTTCAAATTTGTTCTTTATTTGCGATGAGAACTGAGCTGGGGAGAGAAAGCGGGAGCAGAAGCGTGCCACTAGTCAAGTGTAAGACATTAATGATCTTCTGTCACAGCGGGACGGGCAGCCATGCCTTATTTCCCATAGATTCACTGTGTCACATCCTGCATGTGACGGCTTCTAAAGACCACAGCAGTGATCAATGCCATGTTACGCACTGCACTTCCTTCTTCGGGCTTGTCCCTTATATATTTCTCTCCATCACGGAATTCAAATGGACACAATGTGGCGAAATCCCTATTCAACAAATTTCTAGACTAGTGAATGAATGCAATCGACCACACGCTGGTGAAGACGTCTTAATTTGTGACCTTTTGAAGTGTGGGGAGAAGCAAACAGCCACCATCGTTTGGCTGACAGGAAATTAACTGGTCCGAGTATTGCAGGATGAATGTCGATGCATACAACAGCGGGTCTCTGCAGCGCTCCTATGCAGTCCCTAATTAAGTGCAGATCATCAACACTGTTTAAATGGCAGGCTTCGTAACTTCAGCTTTACATTCTTAACAAAACAGAGTCAAGTGTTCAAATGAGCCTGGAGCTTATAAGTTGTGCTCAGCACAATCATGGTCATCAAATTGTTAAGTCATTAAGTCACAGCATGAAAATGTAGGACCTTTTATTGTTAATTAAATTAATCAAGAGTATATGATATAGCAATCATCACGGAATTTATTCTTTAACATTTTATACTTTCGGTATACAGTTTCCCAGCTAAGACAACAAAGTTATTATGATGTATTGTTATATATGAACATGAAATTATAACCAGAAATAAAATTTCAATTCATTTCAAACACTAAATGGATACTGCACATACTGGTGGATGTACAGGATTTACAGTGCTGATACAACAAAGTACGTGAAACACATTTGTAAACATATATTCTATTTCTTGAAAATGCCAGGGAAAAAAACAAAACAAACCTCTCAAAGATCTATTTTTAAAAAATGGGGGAAAAAATAGACAAGAAAAAAACAATTTGTTATTTCACAATTTATATGTCTACAATTTTTTTTAATTCAAAATCATTTTTACAATGAGATTTTCAATAAAGAAATAAGTAAGACGTCAACAAAGCTGAGAAACACGGACAGAAATGTGTCAATAAATGAAATAGTTTGGCAAGATGTGTGGTGAAAGGCAACAAAAAGCTGAGCTCAGTGAGCCTTCATCATCTAATGCATGGATTAATCTTGTTTGTGTGGAGGTGAAGAGCCATGAATTATCTGGCCGGCCATACAGTTAGGAAGGCTGTCACTGCCGCTGGTTACCTGAAATGCGATATGGCAGAACGGCAGGGCCCCCTGGGTCCAGGAAACTAACTGCCATAAAACAGAGCCATCAAGCTTGCTGCATCAACAAGACTTTTAATTTTACATTTATTCCGGAAACGGCAAAACACAAATTTTCGTTGCTGCTGGCAAACTCTGAAGAACGGCCATGATATGCGGACTGGCATGCAATTTATCATCTGTAATTCACTGCAGACATTTGTGCCGAGAGGAGTAACTTGTCACCGGGTGTAAACAATAGATGACGGTGAAATCCAGCCTAATAATCCAAATCACGGCCTAGGCACAAGTCTGTCCACAGACACAATGCAGAGCTAGCTTTCCCCCGTGCTTTTGTTTCCATTTAAAATCGTGGTGAAAAATAATCAAAGCCACTGAAATGCGATACCTTCCTTCCGTTCTTAATAAGCTGGTAATATAAAATATGACCTGACCGTAAAATTAGCTACTCAAGGTGGCTATTAGTATATGTAAAGAGAAAAGGGTAATATTTCAGAGAAAAACTTCTAAGAAAACAATGTTTTGTTAATGAATAACAGGAAGCTACCTGGAGGGTGAATTATTAAGCTAAAAACTGTAGAAAAACAAAGAATTGAAATTTTTGTTTTTAAATTAGCAGATGTATCAAAGTGAAATTATCCCCAATAACACAAGTGACCATGTAAAAGTAGTTTAAAACTAATGTTATTAAGTAACAGACTCCTTAAAAGTAAATCAGCTTTGAAACCGTTATTATTTAATGACAGGTTTAGAGATGAAATGTACCTCAGTGGTCGAGTGCTCACCTGATGTACAAAGAATAATACGATCAATCCCTAATGGGTTCAACCCCTCCCTCCCCCCATCCCAATCTGTCAAAGTAAAAGAAAATATTATCATGATGCATAGAAAACAGATGTCTTCTAGACCAAATTGTGGTACATCATTAAAATGTACACAATAACTGCCTAGGCAAAATCAAAGAGCAAAGCTGAAGAAAATCCCCAACTATGAACTAACAGAAAGATATTACATGATCCATTCTCCATTGATATTGTTGACTGTGTGATTAAATAACTTGTTACTTACACTGAGACTGATGGACGGTTACCTGTGTTGGCACACATTTTATACAGTCTTTCAACAATGGAAATCTCATGTATCATAATAAACAAATTTCCTCTTTAAACAAAGAATACAACATAAAAGCCTTCTAGGACTAGTATGAAACTATTGGGACTGTTTTTACATCAAATACCTTTTATGAAGACCTACATTGTCCAGGCAGGGCTGTTGGTAAAAATAATAATAATAAAAGAGAATTTAAAAGAAAAGGGGAAAAAAGCCACAGTGAAATTCTGGTTTTGGTTTTCCAAAACTTTTATTCTACATAATGATTAAATGAAAATTTACTGAAGTAGCTTTTGTTTTCTGAAGTCTGTTGCATTTGTTCTTAACACTGAGACCATGATAGATATAGATCACAGAATCATTAACCGTGCCACTCATTTTATTGCGGATTTAATTTTATACCAATCGGTTACCAACTCTCTCTACCTCTAACAGATTGAGGCCAATTTGTTACTAATTTAATAATATATAGCTACTGTTCACGCACAATATATCAAGTTTTCTTTGTCTAGATGTTATTTCAAGTAAACTTAAAACTTGTCTTAAAGCTATTATAACTTTTCTGTTTTAAAACAATAAGTTTGTTTTGTTTAACAACACCATTGGAACACACTGATTAATTAATCATCGGCTATTGGATGTCAAACTTCTCTGTTTAAGAATTTGCTGTGGTTATAAAAGAAAAATCTATATTGTTTCATCTATTTTCTGAAAATAACTAACTACAGATAGCCACTGGAAAGTGAGACAGTTTGTAGATTCCATTTACATGGCATACCCCAGTGAAACACAGGTCTCCAAGAACACGCAGACTGGGAGATCGTGTAAAATAGTTGTGTGATGAATTCAGTAACTTGTCCCGACAGAAATCATTCCGTTACTGCACAGTTCATACAGCTTATAGAGCATAAAAACGTATCACAGCGGAGAAGAAGCTAATTGCCAGTGACAGCCCAGTAGCAAGGTGAGAGTTTGTCTGTCAGAGCCAGTAGCATGGAGGTAGTGTGAAGTCCACGCTGTCACATTACCAGACTGCCAGAGGTGGCAGGCGCAGTGATTGTGGCACACGCCATACATGATAACATTGGCTCTAACAACATCACCCGCTTGTTGTGACTACAGATGATGTGTGCAACATGGACCAGAAAAACAAAACAAATGCACACAACACACAACGGGCTATCGGGTTTCAAATAGCAAAGAGAAATGACGTTATCAGGTTACTCAGAAAGGTGGTAGACATCATATATGTTTACTACAGAGGAATGGGAATGTTAAATAAGAATTGTTTTTCGTAAGGAAGGAATCTATTGATGGGTAACAGACACAAATTGAATAAAATTGGGTTACATAGCAAAGCATTTTAACATCACAGTTATGATTGGTATGCATCAGTAAATTAAGAAAAAGATAACAAATTAGTAAAAAAACAACCAATACCTATTTAAAAAAAATATCACAAAAAAACCCCACATTTACAAGTCAGTTTCTTTCCTCCTTATTATCATCTATTTGTCATTTTCTGTGTGTGGGTTTTTTTAAAATTATTACTGAATGTTAACATTTTTAATGATATCCCCCTTAAATGAGTGAAATGTATGACAGTAGAAAGTTTGTAATTATATTTTGATGGATGACACTAGTTTTGAATTTCATCAAGGAACGTTAACAGTTAAGATATCAAAAGAACATGTTGCAATACACATGTCGCCAGTGATAGAATTATTCACTAGCCAGGCAGTATACCACAACTGGTATATCAAAGGCTGTGGTATGTGCTATCCTGTCTGTGGGATGGTGCATATTATAAAAGATCCTTTGCTGCTAATGGAAAAATGTAGTGGGTTTCCTCTCTAAGACTATGTGTCAAAATAACCAAATCTTTGACATCTAATAGCGGATGATTAATAAATCAATGTTCTCTAGTGGTGTCATTAAACAACAACAAAAACTTACATTTATTAACTAATCCACTGGACAGGCACATAAAAAGATTTACATACATGTATCTATCAGTATTTTTATTTATCCAAAAACATTTATCATTCCTTAAAATTAAACAATTTACCACTTTGCCATTGGGTTACATCCTCCCCCGACAAATGGACAAGTGCTTGTTTCGAACACAGGTTGCAGGGAACAGTTGTCATCTGTGTAATTGTCAAGGAATATAACAGTAGAAACATGAATTCCACAGAATTACATGTCTTGCTTACCATAACATATTTGATTATTTGATGTCACTGACAGTTGCATCCATAGATGCAGTCATGGATCTCAGTGCTTGTTAAAAATTAATAATAAAAATACTTTTAAAAATAATAATTTAATAACAATAATAATAATTTTCCATGTGCGTTGTGATGAACTTCCATGGGTGGAACTATAAACCAAGTTTCATTAATCTAGGATTATAGTTTGTGAAAAATACAGCTAAACATGAAACTTTAACATTAACCTACATGTATAGTCCATCCCAACCTACAAAAATTTTGTTGTAAATAATTTCAGCTTTGTCTGATGTAAGAAGAAAAGTAATTGTGTTTTGGAAATTAAAAAAAAAATTGTGTCCAATTTAAAAAACAATCTGCTCAGAAATAAATAACTTTTAGTAAATTCCATAGCATGAAAAAAGGTGTTCCTGTGGGAACGACTATAAATGCAAAAGATGATGTTGCTGCCACAATCTGAAAAGTAGTACCTCTATCTTGCTTTTTCACTTCGTAAAAAAACGACACAACAGGACATGTCAGATTGTTACTTGGTCCATAATCATCAATGTGTCTGACAGTTTCTAATAGTAAAAACATTCCAGTTTCAAATGTATGTCCATCAAGGGACCTAATAATAAAACAAACAGGAACTTTGAACTTGATATACGAGTTACTAGGTCCATCTAGGTCCAGGAATCTAATGATAAAATAACAGGAATTCTAAACCCGATAGGTGTAACTAGGTCCATTGTCAGTGTGTCTGTCAAAGGATCTAATCATAAAATAACAGGAATTTTAAACCCGATAGGTTTAACTAGGCCCATTGTCAGTGTGTCTGTCCAGGGATCTATTCATGATAAAATACAGGAATTCTAAACATCATAGGTGTAACTAGGTCCACTGTCAGTGTGTCTGTCCAGGGATCTAATGATAAAATACAGGAATTCTAAACCTGATAGGTGTAACTAGGTCCATTGTCAGTGTGTCTGTCAAGGGATCCAAGAATAAAAAAAACCTGATAGTTGGCTGCCAAAGGATCTAATAATAAAAATAACAGGAATGCTATCTTGATCGGTGAGTTCTTACGTCAGTCATCAGTTTATCAAGGGATCTACAACTAGTAAAAGTAAAAATAACAGGAATTCTAAACCTAATTGGTGTATGTTAAAAGATCTAATAATAAAAATAACATGAAAAGACATGATTCAAATATAATTAAAATGTTTTGTAAAAGGTGATGCTATATAATAATGAGAGCGCTGTATACTTTCTGAAATAGAAACGGGCGATGTATATAAATCTATCAAATTAAAGATAAGGTTTTAGGTGCAAAGTTAATGTGAAACACAGTAACTCAGTCTTTCATGGATTTTATATCTGTCACATTCTCATCTAATAAATGCTCAACTGATAATCTTTTAGCTATTACAACTGTTCTAGAAATGATTGTGGTAAGGGAGAGACATATTTTTGTTCACTCCAAGAATAAATACAAAATTCTAATACATCATATTCCAACAGAAGTCATGATACATCAAACATTAAACAGAAGATTTTGAGCATCACCAAGCGAAATTCAGCTGGAATAGGTCAGGTGTACCACTCGAGTGGACAAGCTTATTTTGGACACATGCGCAATGTGGCTGGTGATAATGGTAAAATTATGGAGAATGATATTCCAGGAGCCAAATTAATTCAGGAATCTGTAGAAAAGCACACGTTTTGAACTAAAGAAATAACTGAAGAGTCTTGGGTTGAACTCTACGGCAAACGGACCACATCCCCACCCCTTGTGCCCTGGACTTGGTCACTGGTGATGTCAGAGGCTGTGCCCAGGGTGGACGTGTCTGAACCGTAAATGGATGTGGACATGTAAATACAGTTTGGAGTTGGAGTTAATCAGTTTCTCTAACATTTATTTTTTTCGAAAAAAGATGGTATTATGTACAACCTGCCTGTATTGCCTGTATAAAAACCTGAAACTTACAGTAAGTGGTGGGTGGGTGCATGGAGGGTATACATTTTCATTATTATTTTATTTTCATATAGGGTCATATTCCATGTCAGATCACCCAATGGGTTAAACCCTACCCTCTCCAATTTCAATGAAATTTGGTATATAAGGTTATTTTGGCCCAAAAAACTGAAATTCCAAGTTTCAGTTTCCGAGTTGTGGCCTTTTCTTTTTTTTAAATTTTCTAAAAAAACGGCGTGGCCGCCCTTTTTTAAATTGCCATAACTCAGCAACCAATGGTCCAATTTTGAAAAATGAGGTATCATTGGAAAGGGGGAATTACAAGGAATACTTTTGGGCTGATGACCTTTTGACCTATATTTTGACCTTGAAATTGACCTTGTGGGACACGTGACCTTGAGATGACCTTTGATTAAAATTATAGCCCAACATGTTATCTACAACATATAAAAAAATTGGAGGTGGAAAATGTTTTATTAGTCAGCAATTTCAAATTGAAATATGTTTACCTGCTGTTGTTCTATGCTCTCTGTGTATAGACTGCATATGTATTTAAGCATTATTAAATGTACATGCATCAACACTGTAAATGTCAGGAATGTTCTAACAATATAGTCCAGCATCCAACAGATTTAAGATTAGTTTTTTGAAATACTGCCTAATTATCAAAAACATCTTGTGCCAACATCTCATATTGTTTTGAACAGGCTAAACTTTATTACCATGGGGACTACATTGAAAGGAAGTTATGGCCCCTTGAATGGACTTTGGACTCCATGTGGAGAAAAATGCAGCCCCCTAACCCCAATTCAGAGCATGCTGCATGAATATCTAAAATCGAAGAAATTTATGTTTATCCATTAGATCTCGGACTTCCCTCCATTTCCAAGATCCATTAAGATGTAAGTATCAGAAAATCTCCAGTAAGTAACTGACAAACAAAAGAACTAATTGATCCTTATTACTTATATATGTAATTAGTATTAATAATTATTTTTAATATTAATTACTATCTGGTCTGTAGGCCTACTGGCACACTTATGTGTTTACACTTACATCCTTATTGATGAAGTGAAGAATGTTTGTACTTTAAAATTTCGAGTCTATGTCATGTCATTGAGCAAGTCATTATGGTAAGATTGCTAAATAATAATTTGTTTATTCACCATAGGTACTGCATCACAATTTGACACTTATTTTCTAAGGTTTCAAGCATAGGCCTGTACCATAAGCAGCAGAGAATCCAACTGAAAAAAGTGACTTATAGCACTTAGTGATAGGCCTACAATGTAGTACAGGGTGTATACTACCAAATCAAATCCCATAGACGACAATAGTAACATATGTGGCTAAAACTCCTACCTGCAACGTATCAGCCGACATAAACGCCACGGATATAAATACTACCACCCCTTACACTTAAAGTGAATCAGAAAAAAATGGGGGTCAAGCTGCTCGTTTCTGAGATAACGGGTAGCGTCTATGACTACCCTAGTTTCGCACAAAATTCGAGTACTTTTTTTTACAGATACCCCATACATGTTTTAAGCACAAGGCTAATTGACACATTGGTACTAGATGAAATAAAATTGCAATTTTTTTACCAATCACAGGACTTGTGGTGTTCACTTCTCTATCAAAAGTTGGGTGCATCTCGAACTTTGACCCAGCCGGAAGTTATTTGGTTTAGTACTACCTATATGTATAAATAATGAATGGTAAAACAATTTTTTTTAATGGATAAAGAATTTAAAAAATGGAATTGTCACAATTCAGCAATAAATGGCAGAAAAATAGTCATATATATGGAACTTTTTTAAAATGCCAAACAAATGCTATTTCATTGTACATAGTTAAATAGATGGCAGGGGCGGTACGTAGCCCTGTGGTAAAGCACTCGCTTGGTGTGCTGACAGTCTGGGAATGATCCCTGTCAGTGGGCCCATTGGGCTATTTCTTGCTCCATCCAGTGCACCACAACTGGTATATCAAAGGCCATGGTATGTGCTATCCTGTCTCTGGGATGGTGCATATAAAAGATCCATTGCTACTAATTGAAAAATGTAACGCGTTTCTTCTGTAAGACTATATGTCAAAATTACAAAATGTTTGACGTCCAATTTCCATTTCTTTCACATGACACAAGAACAGGTTGCTGTCTATCGCAAAGAACTACAAACAAGATTTCATTTAGCAAAGACAGTTAAAGGAACCCTGTAGTACCATTGTTTTGTCCCATTATCCCATTGTCCCATTGTCTACAATGCAGATTTTCAAACTGAGTTCACAATCCAATCTCAAGATACTCACAAATTCAAGATACTAGCAATTTCGATGATAGTAATGAGTTCACAATCCAATCTACCCTAATTGGTACAAATTCAAGATACTAGCAATTTCGATGATAGTAATGACGATTCACAAATTCCACTAGAAATAAAGGTGCAGAACTTTGTCTGCAGCCTCTATGATGGTCTTCCTTGGATTGGTTTGGTGGATGAAGTTTCAGAGGAATTTGGAGACTATAACGTCAAGTTCATGCACCCTCATGGACCTTCAAGGCAGTTCCACTGGCCGTCAAAAGCAGACAGGTGTTGGATTCCAGAAAGGGATATACTTTGTGTTATAAACACCCCATCCTTGATATAATCTTCATCCAGGAATTACAGTATCTGCCAAAATGATCTCATCAGAATTTCCAAAGTCTGTTCAACATGGATAGTTAAAGACTAGAAAGCTTGTGACTTCAATCAAGTAGTCAGACTCCTCAAATAAACAGAAATACAATAATATATAAAATCAACAAAAGATGAAGGAAACTACCAGTAGCGATTTATATATTCTATTTTCCGTAATCAATTGGTTGCCTGGTTGCCGGTAGTACTAAACCAAATAACTTCCGGCTGGGTCAAAGTTCGAGGTGCACCCAACTTTTGATAGAGAAGTGAACACCACAAGTCCTGTGATTGGTTATAAATGTGAGTGTGTTGGTTGTAAAAAATAATAGTTTCATCTGGGTAAAAAAAAATATGCAATTTTATTTTATCTAGTACCAATGTGTCAAGTAGCCGTGTGCTTGAAACATGTATGGGGTACCTGTAAAAAAAAGTACTCGAATTTTGTGCGAAACTAGGGTAGTCATAGACGCTACCCGTTATCTCAGAAACAAGCAGCTTGACCCCCATTTCTTTCTGATTCACTTTAAGTGTAAGGGGTGGTAGTATTTATATCCGTGGCATTTATGTCGGTTGATACGTTGCAGGTAGGAGTTTTAGCCACATATGTTACTATTGTCGTCTATGGGATTTGATTTGGTAGTATACACCCTGCCACACTATACTGTATCATTAACATTCATGACATTTACAGTGTTGACGCATATACATTTAATAGTGAAATGAATGCAGTCTATACACAGAGAGCATAGAACAACAGCAGGTAAACATATTTCAATTTGAAACTGCTGACTAATGAAACATTTACCAACTCCAATTTTTTTATATGTTGTAGATAACATATTGGGCTATAATTTTAATCAAAGGTCATCTCAAGGTCACGTGTCCCACAAGGTCAATTTCAAGGTCAAAATATAGGTCAAAAGGTCATCAGCCCAAAAGTAACCCAAATGTCAGGATTCCTTGTAATTCCTCCTTTCCAATGATACCTCATTTGTCAAAATTGGACCATTGGTTGCTGAGTTATGGCAATTTAAAATTGGCAATTTAAAAAAGGGCGGCCACGCCCTTTTTTGAGAAAATTTAAAAAAAAGAAGGCCAAATTAACCTTATATACCAAATTTCATTGAAATTGGAGAGGGTAGGGTTTGACCCATTGGGTGATCTGACATGGAATGACCCTATATATCTAGGATTCGTCATGAGTGTTTTTTAATATGAAAAATATCAACCAAGTCTACGTTATCGGTATTTGGTTAGGTTGATATTTTACATATTAAAAAACACAAGTAGTGAATTCTATTTATCCTAAAATACTTCTAAAATAACATTTTCATTTAATATTTAGTAAATCACAGTACTAAAGTCACCTCCATCAATAATATGACGTCATCACAATTAGCACAAATTAGTTTGACATCCCACATTTTACCTTAATCTTATGAAAACATTACGCTCAGGTATATAGGCTTGTTGGCTTGTAAACAAATGACCCAATGACAGCAACACATCATTACCTAGAGACCTAATTTCCATATACAGTCAAACCTGTCTTAAGGGAGTAGATAAAAGTGGCCGCTTAAGACAGGTGGCCGCCGAGTATAGGCTGCCACATATATAGTCTTTAAAACATTTGTTGTTGTTTCTTGTTTTACCGTCTGAACTGCTAATCAACAGATGTGTGCTTCACAGTTGACTATAAATCAACTTTTGACATGCCGTCTCCTTCAGAAATAATGTAAATGGAATGTATTAAATTAACCGTTCTCAACAAGTTTATTTTCTTTTTCCATTTAATTATTTAATTCCTACTTCATGCGGTGTATTGTCATAGTAAGTGAATCTACAAATGTCAAGCATAGCCTGCCCAGAGGCAATTATATGCAGTCCAGAGTCATACTTTCTTAACTGATACACAGTCGAGATGTCGGGACTGAATAGATATTAATATTCCTGAAGGTGTGAAGATTGGTTATTTGCTGCACCTTCTCGCTGTTGTTAAAATATACCTTTTATATAACAGTAAAACTTTACTGTGGCCACTTAATACAGGTATTTTAGCGATTTAGGATCTGATTTAGGTGGCCGCTGGCCACGTTAAACAGGTGACTGCTTATTACAGGTGCATTTACATTATAAATCGTTTGGGAGGGAAAATGTTGGCCGCTTAAGGCAGGTGACTGCTGAGTACAGGTGGCCGCTAGGACAGGTTTGATTGTACCTTTAAATATGCATACCATTATTACATGGGTTAATACACTAAATTATCACATGGGTTTATGACATGAATATCATGGGTAATTTATAGGATAAATATATTTATTATATGTCAGTTTTTAATCCAGTCAACAATAAACAAAATTATTAAAATATATATTTTGTTAAATTATGCTGATAACATTAATTACAAGAATAAACAGTATTTTTCCGATTTAAAAATATGAACAAAAAGAAACACGCACAATTTTTACATGAAGATCTATGAGGAGTTGTACTGTGCGACACAGTTGATCACCTGATCAGAGGTCATGACCTCTGAAGTCATATTCCACAATGTGAAGAGAAAATAAAAATCACATGGGTATCTCTTCCACCGCAGTGTAATAATGAAAAAAACCCATCTGCCACAGTGATAAGAAAAAAAAAAAAAGGAAATGTTTTATTTAATAACACACTCAACCCATTTTATTTACGGTTATATGGCGTCGGACATATGGTTAAGGACCACACAGATATTGAGAGAGGAAACCTGCTGTCGCCACTTAAATGAGCTACTCTTTTCGATTGGCAGCAAAGGATCTTTTTATATGCACCATTTTACAGACACCACGGTCTTTGTTACACCAGTTGTGGAGCACTGGTTGGAACGAGAAATGGGCCCCACTGACAGGAATCAATCCTCAATCGATCGCGCATCAAGCGAGTGCTGTACCACTGAGCTACATCCCGCTCCCATGATAAGGGATCACCCAGCTATTTCAGCCAATCAGCGACGTGTAGCGGACAAATTTAGTTCTATGAAAAAGAGTACCACTTTTCTTTATTTTATTGTGTTGGTGTCTGAACAGACATGACAGTATGGTTATTGGTAGTACAATACCAAATAACTTCCGGCTGTGTCAAAGTTCGAGGTGCACCAAACTTTTGATAGAGAAGTGAACACCACAAGTCCTGTGATTGGTTATAAATGTGAGTGTGTTGGTTGTAAAAAATAATAGTTTCATCTTGGTAAAATAAATGTGCAATTTTATTTCATCTAGTACCAATGTGTCAAGTAGCCTTGTGCTTGAAACATGTATGGGGTACCTGTAAAAAAAAGTACTCAAATTTTGTGCGAAACTAGGGTAGTCATAGACGCTACCCGTTATCTCAGAAACGAGCAGCTTGACCCCCATTTTTTTCTGATTCACTTTAAGTGTAAGGGGTGGTAGTATTTATATCCGTGGCATTTATGTCGGTTGATACGTTGCAGGTAGGAGTTTTAGCCGTATATGTTACTATTGTCGTCTATGGGATTTGATTTGGTAGTGTACACCCTATAGCACATATTCAGTGCATAATAAAAAAATATTATGATTTTGTCATTTTATTTAATTAAACTATACTGGTTGATTAATTAGCCATCACTCGATCATGCAAGTTCACAATGACCTTGACCTTGACAATAATCTCTGTACATGGCTCTGAATGGAGTTTGAATCAAAGTTAGCACTGAAGAAAAGTTGGTTTTGGCCTATAATTCATACTGTAAAGATTTCAATAATTTCTTTTTACATGGTATTTGACTTGCCATATACAACTGCTCTTAAATATGGTATTATATATAGGCAACCTGAACTAAGATTTTAATAGCAATTTATTTTTATATTAAAAATAGCATGTGCCAATAGTGGGTTAATGTCTTTAGTTTCCATTAACATTGTTAATTTTTTATGTATGAAATTCTGAAAACTCAAATTTGTAAAGAAGTTGATTTTTATTGTCATTTTGACATATTTATAGGGTGCTAAGTTATATTTTAGACAAATTTGTAGTTTTATGCAAAATTTAAAGTAAATTTGAAGAAAAACTTTACCAAAAACATAATTAAATTTGTTGTCACTATTGTGCCTTCTGTTCTTATTTGTACATAACAATAAGGTTGTTAAACATATACTTAGATCTCCAGATCATTTTTGTTTCTTAATAATCACTTAGTTAGCTCTCATGAAAAGCATTTTGAGTTTATACTAGATTCAGAACCAATTTTTTCAGATTTGATTATCTGCCTTGGATTAAGTTGATAATTTATTTTATTGTTAAAGCTGTATTACCTAATGTTACTAGCTAAATAAAATGCTGGATTACAGATTGTAGGAATACATCTAATGTACATATTGTATTCATCCGGATTAGAAAATAATGCAAGCAAATAGATGTTGGGTAATTTTGTCATTTAAAAATAGTTTTTTTCAGTAATTAATCAAAAATAAATGTGTTAAAGCTGCATGATTATTCCAGATATCACAACTATTAAAACCTCCAACTACAGTAGGCTATAAATAAAATATAGTCAGGAATATTGGTGGCTGTCATTGGTTTTGATGGTTCATTATGAAAATCAGCATGGCCGATGGATTTGAAATTCCCACACCTGGTAACTTGAAGACACCCACACCCAGCATACAGGATTTCCTCCCAACACTAATGTTCAGGTCATTAAGTCATTACTTCATACAGGTACAGTCATGTTTGTGTTTCCTTCCTCAGACAGTGTATTTTTTTAATACTGATATTTCTTTGATGTGCCTGTTAAGGTCTTCATAATCTAGGGGTCAATCAAGTGCATGTGTTTTAATGGAATTCTTTAAAGGGGCAGAGGTACTCTGACTATCTTTGTTGTCTCTACATATATACCTGAGTACACACACCCAACTGAAAGTAAATATCTTCAGGAGTTTTATTTTAAAACATTTTGTTGTTTAATATGACATATTGCATTTGTACAAAACTATATGCAATATATATGCTTTTTGAGGGGTACATTATATTAGGTTGCACTGTAGAAACAACAGTTTCAGTGAGGTTGTCAGTTTATGTCAGAATACACCAGATCCTGGTTGTCATAAAGACACATAGCTGGACACTTTTTGAAAAATGTATGTTATCAGTATAGGTAGTACAATACCAAATAACTTCCGGCTGGGTCAAAGTTCGAGGTGCACCAAACTTTTGATAGAGAAGTGAACACCACAAGTCCTGTGATTGGTTATAAATGTGAGTGTGTTGGTTGTAAAAAATAATAGTTTCATCTGGGTAAAATAAATGTGCAATTTTATTTCATCTAGTACCAATGTGTCAAGTAGCCTAGTGCTTGAAACATGTATGGGGTACCTGTAAAAAAAAGTACTCAAATTTTGTGCGAAACTAGGGTAGTCATAGACGCTACCCGTTATCTCAGAAACGAGCAGCTTGACCCCCATTTTTTTCTGATTCACTTTAAGTGTAAGGGGTGGTAGTATTTATATCCGTGGCGTTTATGTCGGTTGATACGTTGCAGGTAGGAGTTTTAGCCGTATATGTTACTATTGTCGTCTATGGGATTTGATTTGGTAGTGTACACCCTATAGGAAGGGTATCATTGCCACTCGATTTTGGCATATCAAACTGACAGATGCATATCTGCTTAGCTACAGGCAAGACCATTGTTTACACTGCCTGTGTTACATATTTTTAACGAGAGTTGCTTCCCCTCAGTTACTCCATCTGTCAAGGAGGCTGGATAATTAAAGAAACATTTTATTTAACAACGCACTCAACACATTTTGTTTACGGTTATATGGCGTCAGACATATGGTTAAGGACCACACAGATTTTGAGAGGAAACCCGCTGTCGCCACATAGGCTACTCTTTTATGACAGGCAGCAAGGGATCTTTTATTTGCGCTTCCCACAGGCAGGATAGCACAAACCATGGCTTTTGTTGAACCAGTTATGGATCACTGGTCGGTGCATGTGGTTTACACCTACCCATTGAGCCTTGCGGAGAACTCACTCAGGGTTTGGAGTTGGTATCTGGATTAAAAAACCCATACCTCGACTGGGATCCGAACCCAGTACCTACCAGCCTGTAGACCGATGGCCTGCCACGATGACACCAAGGCCGGTATTGGATAATTAAAGTTGCAGGTGGCGAAGTATCAATTTTATTTGCTTAAATCCTGTCACAGAGGCTGTTCTCTTCGGGTCTGGTAGTATATAGCACCTACTGTTAATAATTTACCCAGTACTTGGCTTTCTGTTTGTATTGTCACTAATGTAAATAATCAATAGTGGTGAGATACCATAAGGCTGCCAGTCTCACCTGATGAAGTCGTTAGCACGACTAGCGAACGCGTCCCCACTGCTGCTCATGCGCTCCATGGAGGCCTCGCTTGAGTGTAGGGTGGGGTTGTTCTTGGCAAGGCACGTCAACACACACGTGATCACCTGCATCAGGCTGGCGGCTAGTGGGTCGTGTGACATCTTCATCTCGCGGTCCTTCGGGGTCACCTCGGGGATCAGCAACTACAGCACAAACAAAGAAAGGAATGTTTATTTAATAACACCTCAGTACAGGGACGAATTTAGCTCAGTCAGTTGAGTATTTGCCCGAGATTTAACCACCTCGGTGGATCCATTCAGCTAACTGGGTTTTATCTCGTTCCAACCAGTGCACCACAACTGGTCTAAGGCTGTGGTATGAGCTTTCCGGTGTGTGGGAACATATAAAAGATCCCATGCTACTATTGGAAAAATGTTGCGTGTTTCCTCTGACGACTACGTGTCAGAATTACTGTATGCTTCACATCCAATACCCAATGATTAATTAATCAATGTGTTCTAGTTGTGTCGTTAAACAAAACAAACATTACTTTACATACAGGATGTAAGATACTCTTATATACTACTCTTATGTCATGTGTTTTTGTAACACAAGTAGACTAGCCTATAAATGTATATACTATGACCGACAAAATTGTTTAGTACTAGTATACAATTCAAATGTCTTCAGTCATGTTGTACCCATGTATTGCGTGTCAGAAACAGTGTACTCGTAGGCAGCAGTGTTTGGAATGCCCTGTGTGTTTGCTATGGCAGCACCATAGATGCAACACAACTGTAACACAGGTTCCGATTTTGTCAAAACATTGAGGTGCAATTATAGCCAAATTGGTTCCGATTTCGCTTGATCCCTCTAAACTGACGGACACGTTTTCGCTTGATCCCCCTAGACTGACCGACATGGTTTTGCTTGATCCCCCTAGACTGACCGACATGTTTTCGCTTGATCCCCCTAGACTGACCGACACGTTTTCGCTTGATCCCCCTAGACTGACCGACACGTTTTTGTTAGTATCGTATTTCCGTACACGCCAATATTTTGTTGTATTTTCTTAGACATTTTTGTCGACTCCGTGTAGTAGCCAATCCCTCTTGTCTTAGAAGCTTAAAAAGTCAGCTAATACCCAGCTATATACGGTAAATAAATTTAGTCAGTCAGAAAAAAATGGATTGCTCATCGGATTCGTAGTTGCATTTTTTAACTCGTCCTTCAAATTTTTTACTCGCATTTAGTGAGCAGGCGAGTACTTTCTGCATCCCTGTTTAACACCCCCAGCACATTTTAAACTATAGCTATTTTGTGTCTAACATCTGGTACTTTTCAACTCTTCGTCTCACTGGCCTTTGAGGTCTGTTCCAGGGATCAACAACTTCAACAGATGTAATTTGTTTGGTGGAAGACATGTAGTGGAAAGTTGTAAATTCAACTCTGAATTAATTTTGGAGTTTTCTTAAGATACTTTTTAAGTCACATTGTTAAGATACTTAATTTAATTTTTTGGACAGAACTTTACAGGTTTTGGGGGAGGGGGGTGTTTGTTTGTTTGGGGATGGGGGGTTGGTGGGGGTCTACATAATTTTTATTTTAACATAAATAATTATTTTCATATTACTTACCTTTGACACCAAATGTTCCTTTTTGTTTTCATTCATTCCTATAGAGCACATTGCTTGTAATCATTGCTTATTGGATGTCAAACATTTGCTAATTCAGAGAAAATCCACTACATCGGGTTTTTTTTTAGGTATTTTCCCATAGACAGGACTGTGAATACCATGGCCTATGTTGTACCAATCAAGGGGCACTGGCTAGAATGGCAACCCTGTCACCTCCATCGCGTCTACTGAAAGCAACTAATCCATCCTCAGGGAATGATCTACCAGAGCTACATATCGCTCAACTTCGTTCTAGCCAGTGCACCACGACTAGTATATCAAAGGCCACGGTATGTGCTATCCCGTCTGTTGGGTGGTGTATGTAACAGATCCCTTGCTACTAATGGAAAAACTGTAGTGGTTGTCCTCTCTAAAACTATGTGTCAAAATTACCAAATGTTTGACATCCAATAGCCGATGATTAATAAATCAATGTGCTCTAGTGGTGTCATTAAACACAACAAATTTTAAGAAATTACAATTATTTTTTGGTTCCTGCAAGTATAGATGACAAAATAATGTGTACACCTTGAGCCGAATTTACAAAGCCTGTTTTTCTTAAACACAGGTGTTTAAGCATTGCAGATATATGTAGTTACACGTGTGCAAGTCATAAACAGGCTTTGTAAATTCGGCTGCATACGTTTCACAGCTTGCAAGTTGTACGTACCACCAGCTGATGTATAAGGTGATCTGCCACTTGTCCTAGTTTGTTGCTGAACAGCATGTAGTGACAGTTCTCAAAGTTTATCTTACATGCCAAGCGGTAAACATCACACACATGGCACAGGGATCTGAAAACACAATAAGATCTCTTACAATAACATCATGGATAAAAAGAGTATCAACCATCATTATTAAGTACTGTTATAACTACAATCACATACGGTTATAAGATTGATATAAATTATGAACGACTCACTAATAATATTCAGCATTTCAAATAACCTCTTTATGCTGTTATCCTTGTTTGGCTGGGTAACCATCTTGTTATAATGGCAGAACTGAAAATTTTACATTGGTTTTGCTGGTTTCTCAATGAAAATTTCAGCTAATTCATTTCATTTTGCATACCTGTTATACTTATGTATGTAGTACAATGTTCTAAAGTTAATATGAAAACCAAAAATGGGTTATGTAAAACAAGAATTGCGTGTGAGCGCCGGACAAATGAAGCTACCACTCTCAAAATTTTCAGATGCCTGAAATGGTAGCTCTATTCTATTTTTGGTATAGTTATACCCCTGGCTAAATATCCTACATATGACTGTAAGAACAAATAAACTCACTTCACAGGTATCACAGGAGGCAGAGTGCAAGTGGAGTCATCAATCACTTGAAGAATCCGGCTTAAACTGGTCAAACCACCAAGAATTCGGAAACTTACTTGATCGCTAGCAACCTGTAATAAAAACACAAACACAGTGTAAAGCCAGTCTATTAAAGTTTGTTCTGTTCAACGACACCACTAGAGCACATTGATTTATTAATCATCGGCTATTGTATGTAAAACATTTGGTAATTTTTACATAGTCATAGAGGAAACCTGCTACATTTTCCATTAGGAGCAAGGGATCTTTCATGTGCACCATACTATAGACAGGATAGCACATACCACAGCATTTGATATACTAGTCATGGTGCATTGGCTGGAATGAGAAATAGCTCACTGTGCCCACGGACGCGGATCAGGCAAATGCTTTACCACAGGGTTACGTCCCGCCCCCAATCTGGGTTCCCATACTGTCAAGACATAGGATTGGAGTCGATTATTTTGTTTACATATTTATTTCCATTCACTTGGATCAGGTAAGAGACAAAAGCTTACACTTAAGACTCACCTCTGCCACTCAGCAAATTCACCAATTGCTAATTTTTTTAGAAAGTGTTATAATTGATATTTTGTTGGAAAATAGCTATAGGTTTTATATTTTTGAGATAGTTTGATGAAATTTTTAACCCTGATTAGTTTAACCCATCAGTTTTATGTCAAGTTAACAAAATCAAGTTTTAATTAAGATGCCAGCAAGCAAACACAAGACTGTCTATTATATTATGTGGTGTTTTCCCTAGCTTGTTTTAGCATGGTGCAGCACCATGCCTCAATAGTCTAGCACCATCTTGCCTTAATCAGCACCATGCTGCCCTGAGATTAAACAAGCCTTTTTCACTAATTAATTCTAAAATTGCCTTTATAAAACACCCAAAAAGGTATTATTAATTAATAAAATATGCTTTTTATATCTTTTGTCATTCATTTATTAAAGCAAGCACATAAATTACATTAATGTTTATTTCAATTAATTTTTGTGTATTTTTAATGAAAAAAGTGCCCCGAAAATGGTGAAAATGCCACAAAAGTGTTTGGTCTACCATGCCTTGCCAAATTTCTAGGGAAATCACTATTATGTGAAAGTTTATCACTGTTTAAACACCATTATCCATATGACACTGTAAAGATAGTATTTGTTGCTTTTTATCAAATTCAAAACAAATAAGCTGGTACAAAAGCTTATTACATAAATTACAGGTAAATAGAATACCGTATTTGACAGGAAATAAGCCCATGTCTTTGAATAAGCCCAACTCCGTTTTGATAGCATTTAAGAAATTAGGCCCTCATTCGTAAATAAGCCCACCCCAACTTCGTCACCTTATAAATAACATGAAATTGCAAGTTTGCTCAAAGTTCATTTAAAAAGTCATACCTCCTGCAGATAATTAAACACAAATGTAACACAATATTTTACCACCAGTGAGATTTAGCAGTCTAACAATAACAGTGTGTAACATTGTTTTCACTTTCATGCCTGCAGCATTTCTCTGAAGTATCCAAGCCCAAGTATGAACTAAAAACCAATGTCTATTTTTACCACCACACTGGGTCCGCAGTTAATGCTAATTAAGCAAATACCTTATTCTGATTGGCTAAGAACAATGATCTTAGATTGACAATTCTTTGTAGTGTAAGCTGGCTGCCTGTGTCTGAAATGTGTGTATACGCTATTGAGTTTGTTGTTAATTGCTGTTGTTTTAAGTCTTCTCAGCATTAAATTTTGGATGTAAATAAACAGCACTGGTAAGTAATTGTAACATAGAAGGTGTGTTTCTGATAATTAGATACTAGTAAAAAAACCACAATTTAATTAATAAACAATTATTATTTATTAATAACAAATGGAACACTAATTAATAGATGTGCTACTGAACGTTTTTTGTTTTCTTCCTAGTTCATTTAAGTATTGTTATTTATTTTAATTATTATTATGAATTTTTTTTTCAACAAAACTGGCCCCTTGTCTGGGAATAAGCCCACCCCATGCTAAGCTCACAATGAGTTGTCTTGGCCCCCTGGGCTTATTTCCGGTCAAATACGGTAAGTGAAAAACTTATCCTATGGTTTAAGAGTTACTTAGAAAATCGTAAGCAATTAGCTATGATCAATTGGTGTACATCTAGTAATAAATCTGTATTGGCAGGAGTACCACAGGGATCAGTATTTGGTTCCAGTCCTGTTCTTGGTTTATATTAATGATATTGTTGACAATGTTAGTTGTAATATTAGATTATTTGCCGACGATACTTCTCTTTACATTACTTTAGATGATTATGCTTTGGGATATCGGACAAAAACTTAGATCTATGTTTGATATGACAATGGGCAGATAAATGGACAAATGGCAGGTTAAGTTCTTACTTGGTAAAACAAAATCTATTACCTTTTCAAGGAAAAATCATACTCAACCCAACCAGATTTGAATTTAGGTGATTCAAAAATAAACTAGGTTAAAAATCATAAACATCTTGGTCTAACATTTCAAAATGATGGACACTTCATTTATTTGAATTAAAAAAAAAAAAAAGTGTTTTATTTAACGACGCACTCAACACATTTTATTTACGGTTATATGGCGTCAGACATATGGTTAAGGACCACACAGATTTTTTTAGAGGAAACCCGCTGTCGCCATATAGGCTATTCTTTTACGACAGGCAGCAAGGGATCTTTTATTTGCGCTTCCCACAGGCAGGATAGCACAAACCATGGCCTTTGTTGAACCAGTTATGGATCACTGGTCGGTGCAAGTGGTTTACACCTACCCACTGAGCCTTGCGGAGCACTCACTCAGGGTTTGGAGTCGGTATCTGGATTAAAAATCCCATGCCTCACCTGGGATCCGAACCCAGCACCTACCAGCCTGTAGGCCGATGGCCTAAATACAACGCCACTGAGGCCGGTCTTATTTTAATAAATATTGTTTTTTAAAAAAAACTAAATGACACAGTGATTTCTTACTTGTCTTTTTAATCTTTAGACTACTGAATTAATTTTTGACAAAATCCACGTTGAGTGGGTACAAGTTTATAATTTTTGAATCGGTAAGTATTATTTTCGTGGGTTTTTCTAATTTTTATATTTTAGATCAGTTAAGTGTTGATTAAAATTAGGAAAAAAATAGAAAACATTGTGTTTACTTACGGGCATTTGTGGCCAGCTGTCCAGTATTTATGTCCATTATTACCAAAACCAGTAGTTTTCTGACCAGAATTTTTTTTTATATCAAAATATTTTGTGATTTTTGTTGTTAGTAAAACAATCAAATTAGCTGTCACAATCAGCTATTGATCACTGAAAAACAAAAAACTAAAGATACAGGAAAGTTGTGTGCAAAAAGGTGGGAAATATGAATTGGGGAATGCACTGTATACAGTCTACAGCATGACGTCGGGCGAGATATCTTGCCTTCAGCAGTCAGAAGGTTATACTATTTATTAATGATGGTTTAAAATAGTTAAACCATTATTAAAGTTACTGTGTGAAGAATTAGTAACTACTCTAAATGCAACTGCTTGAACATAAGGATAAACATTTACCTTTTTCTCCAAAATTCTGGAGAGTTCAACAACCGCTCGATCAAGGGCCGACACTCTGTTTTGCGGCCAAGGTCCTGTGTCCTGACTCTGTAAGTATTTACTCAAGTCTTTCACAATTTTTTGCAGCCTGAAGAGAAAAGCCAAAATTACTGGCCACATCAAAACTAATAATTTAAACCTACCAGTGCCATACATTGGTTATACAAATGGGTCTTACTGAATGAATCAAAACTGAAAATATACGAGTAAATTTTGTAATCATTAACATAGCATAACATTTTCTTCAAAAAAAGAGCATTTGCCATTCAACTTGAGCAGGATAAACCCAATTATTTTAACACATTAACTAGTTTTTAAACACTAATTCATTAAAATATATATATCTTAACTATATATATTTTAGCTTGACACAAAACTTTATTTGTAGATATTGTATTTAAATTGAAATTAACAACATAAAAAAATGCAATTGAAAATCTAGCCTGAAGTAAACCAGCTATGTCACGTGATCTCTATTTTAGTCATTGACCAAAAATATAAAAATATATTTAGTCATCGTATACTGCTAATATATAGTGAAACCATTTAAAACTGGAGACCCACAAGACCAAGTGAAAAGTTTGTACTGACATTTATAAAGGAATTATAAAAAACATCTGGGTTTGGCTTCTTTTTTCTTTTTTTAGAAATTGTGGTATATTTAGTCCAGTTTTGAGAGATTTTACCGTATGTAGTGATTGTATGATAAATGTAAAAAATAGTTTGACTTACTTGGCTTTGTGGTCTGATTCCGTTGTCTGTTGTTTATTAGCCAGTGATCCTTCATACTCCAAACCCCTGAAACAAACAAAGGAACAAAAATGGTGATGGTAAACTAATGTAAAAAGCTGTATTGAAATTGTAGTTGTCATGTTAGTCTGAGTTAATTTAATGGCATCAATGTCGATGTATTACCTTTGTAAACACAAGTGATTTTTAACAGCACAAATAATTGCTATTACGACACAAGTGTTATGTGCCCGAAACTGGCATTGGATTTTTTACAGCATTATCTGTCTGTTCTGTTCAACATATAGCAGCACTATAAATATACTCATACTGGTCAAATAGGGCACACCCACCACTATGAGATTATGTACTCATTGTGAAAATGACAAACCCAGAAATAACTGTTTTATGAAAATCGGTAAAATTTCCACCCACACTAATGACTTGTTTTACAGAAAGTTAACAAACCTTGATGTCATTCTCTGTCTGAGTTTCTTCCATCGTTTCTTGAGAGCCTTCTGTCGTTCTTTAACTGTCACTATTTTAGGATGATTGCTGTTATCAGGGGCATTCACAATGTGACTCAGGTTGAACATTTCCTAGTACAATATAGTTACATTGATACAATGTGTTAACAAACAAATAAATTCCATATACTCTATTACAGAGGATTCTGCTTTACACTAAATCTATTTAACCCATTTTGACAGAGTGCAAATGATAAAAGCTAGATAAGATGTAAAGTTAAATAAAGTTTGTTTTGTTTAACTACACCACTGGAGCACACTGATTAATTAATCATTGGCTATTGGATGTCAAACATTTCGTAATTCTGACTCGTAGTCATCAGAGGAATCCCGGTACATTTTTCCTAATGAAGCAAGGGATCTTTTATATGCACTTTCCCACAGACAGGAAAGCACATACCACGGCCTTTGTCCAGTTGTGGTGCACTGGTTGGAACAAGAAAAAATCCAATCAGCTGAATGGATCCACCGAGGTGGTTCAATCCTGCAACGCAAGCACCTCAAGCGAGCACTCAACTGACTGAGCTAAATCCCACCTCTAGATGTACAGTAAAAGACAATGTACAAACTAAAAGTGAAAACAGACTGCAATAATTCATACGATATATAAACATTAAAAAATATATGTGTGAGTAAGACATAACAAGAATCTGATTCAGAATCATGAAAATAGTAATGTCTGAACTCATCTATGGTATTCCATTTATTGTGCATTGTG
Organism: Gigantopelta aegis; assembly: GCF_016097555.1. Taxonomy (NCBI): domain Eukaryota; kingdom Metazoa; phylum Mollusca; class Gastropoda; order Neomphalida; family Peltospiridae; genus Gigantopelta; species Gigantopelta aegis. The sequence goes on from NC_054700.1 coordinate 25,941,311, forward strand.
AGAACTTGTGTAAATCATTAACAATTTTAAATCTATATGCAGCTTCGTTAATATGTTCTAATTTGATAAAGAATTCCATTTATTCTTAAAATGTGTACATAACATTGAATAATATTAAAGCAAAATGCAATTACAACCTAATTTGATGCACAGTAGCCTTCATTGTTAGAACATGTATAAATCATAGAACAATTAATTAAAAAATTAGGGAATCGAGTTTTCAATCATCCCAAGTTGCTTTATTTTAAGGCCTGCATCTTAGTCCTGAGAACAACATTTTGAATAGACATAGCTTACTGACTGTCTTCCTCTCTTAAGTGGTACTCTATGCAATATGCAGTTTTGTATTCAGATTAACTGTCAACATGTTACATTCTTGTTCAAGGCGTAGAGAAGTGACCAGTAGACTTACTATTTCCTGATTGGACATGGTTTTTCCTGAATTGTTATCTTTCAAGCCTTGCTGATGTTTCTTGCCTCTCAGATGACTGAGCAAATACACTTCCGAGGGAATCTAAAATGTAGTGAACAACAACAACATGTCACTAATGGTAAAACAGAGTTAAAAACTGTATGACATACACAAAGGAGAAGGAAGGAACCTGCTACATACAAAATTGGAAAACAAAACAAACAATATTAACAATTATTATAAAACTTAGTTTGTTACCAGACAGGATGATCTGTAAAAACCAATCTCCATGAAAGTCAACCTTGATCTGTAACTCTATATGATAATGATAAACACAAAATCTCAGCTCTATTATCTTGAGGTCTTGCAAAATAAAAGTCTGGAAACTATGGACATACAGACAAATAGACATAGAAACTATAGTCTCCTCAAGCTGGACTGGTTGGGGACTAATAAATACTACTTTAATCTCATTTTGTGTTTACAAAAAACATTTTTGTAGGAGGATGGATGGACTATAAGCTAAAATGATTGTTTGGTAACACATTACAAATTATTTAATTTCAGTTTTGTAAATAATTTCAGTATTTTTTTGTTTTGGAAAAAAACTAAAAAATACTATTTTTGTGTCCAGTTTAAAAAACAATTGGCTAAGAAATAAATAACTTATAGTAAATTCCATGGAATGAAAAAAGGCATTCCCTGTGGGACAGACTATAAGTAGTTAGCAAACAAGATGTACACCTATAAAAAGAAATTCTTAACAGGCCAAACAGATTAACATGTTTGACATTGAGAGAAAAGTGCTGAAAACCCACCAAATAGTTGCAGACTGTGCACAACTTCTGAACATCATACGGAGTGAGCTGGGGTGCGTCATTGTGATCTTCAGTAGAATGACGTAAAATGGTCATTTCAAACGCCTTCTCGCGGATCTGCTGAAGAATTTCCTCATGGCGCTGGGAGCTTTCATCTTGCTATAATGACAGACAGCATAAGAACTGAACAGTAGTTACAAAAATAACTTTGAAAGTCTAATGAAAATGATGGCAAGTTTATGAAGACACTGATCCAAATTTATTAGGCCTGTTTTCCAAAACACTCAGGTGTTTAAGCACTAAATATATGTAGTTACTGAAGTGCAAGACAAAATATTTAGCTCATCATGTTTAATCAATAACAAACAAGATTAAACAATTTTGATGATCATTTAAATAATTTTTAACATAGAGTTTACAGTGTTCTAAATATAAGTGCAAAGTTCAAATCATACTAAGGCCAAAAATATATATATAATACTCCTCTGGTCAGACCAAAGTTCCAGAATTGACATGGTGATGCATTGTTTTTTGTTTGTTTTGGGGGTTTTTTGGTGGGATGTATTGGGATTTTCTGTCCTCATCTACCTTTGTCCCTCCTCATTGGTGAAGGTGGCACCTCATTTGTCTTAGTACCCTAAATGCTTTCCTTCAGAGGTTCCATCAGTTTTCATATAGACAAGACAATTTTTTACAACTCGACTTTGTCTCCAAATGTTTTAAAAACAAGCCCTGCTACGCATTTAGAACAGATCCTGTTTTTAGAGAGACGATGAGTTACAGTATTATTATTTGAGAGTGTTTTGCATTATTTCTGGTATAGATGGCATTGTTATAGCTAGTGGGAAATTTGAAAACATATGTTGACACACAGGGTCAAAATCAATGCACAAGCTGACCAGAGACCAGTAATATATATATATATATATATATATATATATATATATATATATATATATATATATATATATATATTTCTTTGCTTAATATGTCACAATATATAATAAAATGCCAGTGTAAAGAGGTGTATGTTAAGACTTCACAGTACAAACCTTTTGCTGTATTTTCTTCTGCAGCTCCTGTATGTGAGTCTGCTGTTGAGCATTCAGTGTGGCCAGTCTCTCCTGCCTCTCTCTGACAACAACAAAAACAGAGGACCAGTCACAACACACACTATCATCTAATTTAAACAAAAACACTCACTCAAAACTGGGACTGAATGAATTTAACGTTATTATATCCCAGCACAAACAAAAAAATTAGGTGTCAAATACCCATGTTCACATAATAATTACAATAGTTATTCAATAACACAAAATACTTGAAATGATGCATCGTCTTGGATGCAAGGGATCTCAACAATTTTTTTTTTTTAATTCAAACTTTTGATCAGCAATAGTAAAAAAAATGTGTTTTGTTGAACACCACTGAAGTAAATTGATTACTATTGGATGTCAAACACTTTTAAAAATAATTTTTTCATATAGTCTCAGAGAGGAAACCCGCTACATTTTTCCATTAGTAGCTAGGGATCTTTTAAATGCACCATCCCACAGACAGGACAGCACATGCCATGGCCTTTGATAGACCAGTTGTGGTATACTGGCTGGAACGAGAAATAGCCCAATGGGCCCACCAATGGAAATAGTGTTAATAAATCTGAAAATTGATTAGCAACTACTATTTAACATTTCAGCAACCTCTGAAACTTGAACAGTAAATCACGATACTACACTGAACAACATGTTCCTTGCCAAATGTATTGTTACAAAATGTGATAAAACTGACGTCTATAATGCACACAGTATTCTACTTGTTAACGTATATAATCTCCAGAATACTGAAGATTAACTAACTTCTCTTTTGTCTTCAAGATTTCCGTTCTCTCCTTCTCTTTCTCTAGCTGCTGCTGCTCAATGCGAGCGTGTCGCTGTTTTCTCTTCTCCTGCATCTCCTCGAGGCGGGCTTTGCGTTCTGCTTCCAGAGCTTTCCGACGTTCTTCCACCGCGGCTTCTTTAGCTTGTTTTTCCTCCGTCCTTTTCTGTCTCTCCTCCTAATAACACAGCGATAATCCAGTGTTCATATACAAAACACAACCTTTCTTACAACTGTAGAAATGTTTTAAGAATCAGAAACACTGGTCTTGACATTTAATACAAATACTGTAAAATAAAATTACCTCCAATCACAAATGTAGGAGTTTTAGTAGGAGGGTCTAGACTCTGGCAAGCAAAATTATGAAGGGCATCGAGTCATGCTCTCCAGGAAAATATATTGAAAACAAATTGACTGAGATGGCAGGTTCAACTACAGAAACCATTAAGGGAACATTTTGTTTTCAAAATCTTGATTAGTGATATTTCTAGTCAATTGAAAATTGATTAGCAATTACTGTTTATTGTTTTAAAATTGTGTAGCGATCTCTGAAACTTGCATAGCAAATCACGATGCAATACTGAACAAAATATTCTCTGCCATCCCCGTGCACAGGCGCCTAATATAACATACAAGGTTTTTTTATTATAAAAGTGTATTCCATATCTACCATCAGATCCTGAAGTCTGGCTTCAGATTCCTTCTGTTTGGACAAAATATCATGTCTTTTGTTCTGTGCCTCCAGTGTGTTGATGAATGCAATTTCATTAGCCTGTAATAATAAAAAAAATAAAAATAATAATAACAAGTTTTAAAGAAAACAAGCATTCTGAGAATACTGCTAAAGAAATACATGTCCCCTAACATGCCCAACAAATTATCGTATCTCCTAAATTCAAGAACCATTACTCTGTGAAAAATTGGGTAAATTGCCATGAAAGACAAACTTGATCTGTAACAGAACATGATAAAGCTATACACAAAAGTTCAGCTCAATATCTCAAATTATTGTAAAAAAAAAAAAAAAACCATCCAGAAAATTAAATTTCTTATCGACTAAGTTCAAGGGCCATAACTCTGTCAAAAATGGGTAAATCGCCAAGAAAGTCAAACTTGATCTCTAACAGTACATGATAAAGCAAACCACAAATTTCAGCTCAATATCTCAAGGCATTATGGAAAAAAACATCCGAAAAACTCTATGTGGTAAGGACGGATGGGCAGGTGGACAGATGGAGATGAAACCTATAGTCCCCTCCGGTTGGACGGTAGGGCAGGCCATAGGCTTTCACATTTCATTAGAAACACTTTTTTGGTTTCCCTGATTTGTGATCACAGGATGGGAATGCACAAGAAAAGTAAGAAATATTTCAAATTCAAACCTTTGCCTCTTCTTCATGAGCTTTCTTTGACTTAATCTTCAGCTGACTTTGACGTTTCTCCTCAGCGCGATGCAGTTTGCGTTCAATCGTCGCCCATCGCTGACGCATCAGCTCTTCCTTCCACTGCTGTACCTCCTCAACCTGTCACAAAAAAAAAGTAAAAGGTTTTTTGTTTGTTTGAGCACATTGATTTGTTACTCACTGGCTATTAGACATGTAACATTTGATAATTCTGACAAAAACCGCTATATTTTCCATTAGTAGCAAGGAATCATTCATATGCACTTATTCAGACAGCACAACACATACCATGGCCTTTGATATACCAGTCATGGGACAGAAAAAAAAATCATCAAAGAATGGGTCCTTCAAAGGCGTTCAATCCTTTGACCAAACAAGCACCACAGGGGAGCACTGTACTATGGTTAAATACCATACAATATCACATACTGTGTTTTCTGCATCTCACCATCGGTGGTAAACAAATATAAATCATTCTTTGCTTTGTCCTAAAACAAATCTCTCTCTTTACAGGGCATGAAGGCAAAGGAATGAGTGTTTAACAACACTTCATCACATATATTGCAGCAAGGAAGGAAGGAAATGGTTTATTTAACGACACACTCAACACATTTTATTTACGGTTATATGGCATCAGACATATGGTTAAGGACCACATATATACTGAGGGAGGAAACCCGCTGTCGCCACTTCATGGGCTACTCTTTTCGATCAGCAGCAAGGGATCTTTTATATGTACCATCCCATAGACAAGATAGCATATACCACGGCCTTTGATGTACCAGTCGTGGTGCACTGGCTGGAGCAAGAAATAGCCTAATGGGCCCCCTAACGGTGAATTGATCCCAAAACGACCACACATCAAGCGAACGCTTTACCACTGGGCTACGTCTCGCCCCATATATTGCAGCAAGAACAGAAATGACTGCATGTTTAATAAAATCACAAAAAATGTTTCATCAGCTATTGGGCATAACAATGGCAATACTTGGTTTGTAGATGAAGTTTAAAAGTTTATTTTTGTTTAACACCACCACTAGAGCACATTGATTAATTAATCATTGGCTATTGGACGTCAAACATTTGGTCATTCTGACATTTTTCCTAATGCAGCAAGGGATCTTTTATATGCACATTACCACAGACAGGAAAGCACATACCATAATGACCTTTGACCAGTTGTGGTGTAGTGGTTGGAACAAGAAAAAACCCAATCAGTTAAATGGATCCACTGAGGTGGTTCAATCCTGTAACACAAGCACCTCAAGCGACTGAGCTAAATCCCGCACCTGGTTTGATCAGAGATAGACAGACTATTATTAATTAACAGCAGCACAGTCTGTTATAATTATGCCCCTTATTACATGATGACACAAGTTTGAATAGGGTATAACCATCAAGGCGGTTCAACCCAATGATCCACTTTACACCACTGAGCTACAAGCTACTCTCCTAACTGATAAAGATACGCAAGATAATACTTGATGGTAGACATTGTCACGGAAAAAGAAAGAAAGAAACGTTTTATTTAATGATGCACTCAACACATTTTATTTACAGTTATATGGGGTCAGACATATAGTTAAGGACCACACAGATTTTGAGAGGAAACCCAGTGTCGCCACTACATGGGCTACTCTTTCCGATTAGCAGCAAGGGATCTTTTATTTGCGTTTCCCACAGGCAGGATAGCACAAACCATGGCTTTTGTTGAACCAGTTATGGATCAATGGTCAGTGCAAGTCGGTATCTGGATTAAAAATCCCATGCCTCGACTGGGATCCGAACCCAGTACCTACCAGCCTGTAGATCGATGGCCTAACCATGACGCCACCAAGGCTGGTCACATTGTCACGGATGCTATTTCTAAACTAAAAACCGTATAACCTTTTTAGAAAGTTCTTTTAGACGGTCTGCCTTGTCCTGTAAGAACTTCTTTCTCAATTCCTGAGCCTTGGCCTGCTTCTCTTCATGTCGTCTCCGTGATTCTGTTGGTGATCTTTAAAACACAAAACAAAGCAATGCAAGAAAAAGCCACACTGGTGAAATAATTATTTTATTTTATTTTAGTGTGGAAATTATACACTTAAAATTCTGTAATTAAATATGTGTTCTTAATAGAAACAATTATTTTTCTTAATAATTTGAGGCAACTATTTACAATGTATTGATATTTAATTACAAACATCCCGCCGGTATACGATTTACTTTATTCTGAATGGACGAATTCAGTAAAATCTTAATGTTATCCTTCGATAAACCAATGAAAATTACATCATTATGTCATTATGTTAAACATGTCATGGAAAGGACGTTAGACTTAATATATGTATTTTAACTAAATAAGTTGTAAATTACTTGACATTTTTTGTGAACTTATCAATGTATAACAGTCACAAATTTTATATAAAATTATTTCACTATACTAAGTGATTTTACACAATTTGTGACTGTTGTACATTGTTAAATTCACAAATTACAAATAATTCTTATATATAAAGAATAATTAGTTAATGATGTAGGATATCTGCTTTATCCTGTGAAGGTAAGAATGGGAAATTTTCCCCTTTCGGCCTGAACAGGATAAAGCTGATATCCTAAGTCATTAATTAGTTATTATCTTTATCCTGCGGACCATAAAATTATGTGGAAAAGCTATCATTTCTGTTATTTTAGCCATGTTGTACAACGACCTAGAGGTCAAATGGGCGATTTTGTAATGTATCTATGCGTGTGACATCACAAGTCATATCCTGCTACTATGGATATGACTTTGCTTTATCCGTCATAATATTCTGTAAATGGAAATGGTCGTAAAACCCGATCTTCAAAAAATATGTTTATAACGTCATATATTACAAATGCACAGCACTTACTTTGTTTACTAGTATTGTTATGGCAGATGTTTGTAACTTACAACTACAGGTCAGCAAAGCTGTAGTTTATTTGGAGGCCATACATAATATCAACATTTCCATGTGTATAATGGCAGGAGAGCTTATTGCCAGGGTATGTTTTTAAAATGAAAACAAATGCTGACATAACTCTTACAAAATCAATATTTTTTATGGACACTTTTGGTAGTGGGTGTTACCAAAAAGAAAAAGTAAAGTACCAATAGTGAATGGTCCCTTGATTAAATCCTAGTTAATGTTAATCACCTCTTTCTCGATGGAGACGAGAGTTTCTCATGCATGTGAAAGCCATGGCCAGGAGTACGTGCCTCTGCTTCTTCCACTTGTTCTCCCCAAGACTTTTTAGCACTGTCCTTCTCTGAAAATAGTTATCAATATCAATCATCATTCAAAAGAACCACCAGGGTAAAACTGCAAAAGCTTTGGCATTACATAGATGAACATCTTTATATTGTTTTTCTTTTTTCCTTATCTTACAAATCAGAATGCTATGCATATTTTTAAGTCACACATTACATACTCCTTGATATCTCTGACATTATTTTGAATATAATGACTGCATTCATTCCCAATATTTGGTAACCATTAAGATAATAAAACAATCAATAAATGTTTTTATAAGTAAGTCAATGATTCATTAAATAATGTAGATTTGATTTTCCCTAGTTTCAAAACAGTCATGTTAAAAAATAGTCAAACATTTTCATCTTTTAAGATGAAAATGAAAACTATTTTAAGTAGTACAGACAGCAAAAGCATTGCTTTATAAAGACTGATATATAATATAGAGAGAACAGCACAAGTGAAACTAAAAATATAACATACCATCATACTGAGCCACCAGAGTATCCCAATCAAGAACCTGATTATCAGACGTCTCCAACGAGCTGGTAGTATTCTGCAAATAAACATGACACAACTTTCATTCACAGATGCTTGATGAATCAGCATACAAGTTGGCAAAGCCTATCATATGACATTTTCTGAAGTAGAAGTGGCGGCATACTATATATCAGACTCTGAAAATTGAGAGAATTGTTTACCTTGAATTCAAGATTTACATAACCCATTAAATTGAGGGCATCATATACATCATTGTAACAGGTTGCACAAAGTGAAGTGGGTTACCTGTAAATGTTTTTAATATAACCCATACATGGTGTATACCAACATGCAGTTATCGGAGGCCTGTATAGACGGTTTTAGATAAAGTTTATGTGCTATGCAAAATGTATGAATGAAATTGTGAAATGCTATATAATAGAGTAGTCAACATATTTTATCAATTTGTTTATAACAAAGCAATTATGATCATTCATTTATTATTAGAATTCAAATGTGACAAAAACTAACAAAAGAGCTGCCCACGTTCTTTTTTAATGTGTTATATACAATATTTCAAGGGCTGTCAATCCGAACTGGTTACATTCACTCTGTTAAAAGGATTAGAGCTTCTTTTATTGGGGGGGGGGGGGGGGGGGGGGAGGGGAGAGTCATGTATGTAATTGATAATGTAATCTGAGTGATACAAAGCTATGTAATTTTGTTTTTCTTCTTAAATGTCTTTCTTTTTTTATAATTTTTTCAGAATTTCTTGAATACTGAAACTTGTTTTTCTGAAGACTATGTGTAGTTATAGAAATTTAATGTGTACAATTGCAATTTTTTGTGTACAAAACAAATTTTATATGTATGCATACATATAGTATTAACCATCATACAATTATGCATATCCACAAATGTCGCAATTGTGGGGTGCTATCATTTTGTTGATACAGTTGTAAATGCATCTAAAAATACAATTTAATATTATAAAAGCATGGGGCTCTATAGGAGACAAAGTAAGTTGTTTTTGTTTGTTTGTTTTAACGTACTTTGAACTGTTCTGTGTTTGTGCTGCCTCCAAAATTGTCATACGTGATAAATGTATAACTGGGGGTTAATTTGCTGAGGTTTGGCACACAAGAATTAAATTTCCCCGAGTGACAAATGGAAATGTCAGTACGACAATACTTGCAATGCACCTATTCATCCCCAAGAGACGATCGCACAATGCCGACTGGTATGTTGCTTGCTTTGCACCATCAACGACTATACGCAATTGTAATTTGGAACCGCATACCAGTCTACACCATCGGAAGTATAGGCAATGCAAATACAAGAATATGTACACGGACCAAATTAAAAAGACCCAATTAATTTTGTGTATATATATTTAATTTAGCGTATTTCTATTCATCCATGTGTACAAAATACGCACAAATAGTACACATAAGCAGGTCTGGTTTGCACATCACCAGTTCTGTTGTGAGCCCTTGGAAGGTTTGACAGTATCATTTAATATGAAGTGCACGCTACTTACTGCCAGTTCACTGTCATCACCGTCAGCCCCTGGAAGGTTTGACAGTATCATTTAATATGAAGTGCACGCTACTTACTGCCAGTTCACCGTCATCACCGTCAGCCCCTGGAAGGTTTGACAGTATCATTTAATATGAAGCACACGCTACTTACTGCCAGTTCACTGTCATCACCGTCAGCCCCTGGAAGGTTTGACAGTATCATTTAATATGAAGCACACGCTACTTACTGCCAGTTCACCGTCATCACCGTCAGCCCTTGGAAGGTTTGACAGTATCATTTAATATGAAGAGCACGCTACTTACTGCCAGTTCACTGTCATCACCGTCAGCTCTTGGAAGGTTTGACAGTATCATTTAATATGAAGAGCATGCTACTTACTGCCAGTTCACTGTCATCACTTGGAAGGTTTGACAGTATCATTTAATATGAAGCGCACGCTACTTACTGCCAGTTCACCGTCATCACCGTCATCCCTTGGAAGGTTTGACAGTATCATTTAATATGAAGAGTACGCTACTTACTGCCAGTTCACCGTCATCCCTTGGAAGGTTTGACAGTATCATTTAATATGAAGAGCATGCTACTTACTGCCAGTTCACTGTCATCACCGTCAGCTCTTGGAAGGTTTGACAGTATCATTTAATATGAAGAGCACGCTACTTACTGCCAGTTCACCGTCATCCCTTGGAAGGTTTGACAGTATCATTTAATATGAAGAGCACGCTACTTACTGCCAGTTCACTGTCATCACCGTCAGCTCTTGGAAGGTTTGACAGTATCATTTAATATGAAGAGCATGCTACTTACTGCCAGTTCACTGTCATCACTTGGAAGGTTTGACAGTATCATTTAATATGAAGTGCACGCTACTTACTGCCAGTTCACTGTCATCATCGTCAGCCCTTGGAAGGTTTGACAGCATCATTTAATATGAAGCGCATGCTACTTACTGCCAGTTCACCGTCATCCCTTGGAAAGTCTGAAAGCACCATTTAATATGAAGCACACGCTACTTACTGCCAGTTCACGGTCATTTAATATGAAGCACACACTACTTACTGCCAGTTCACCGTCATTTAATATGAAGCACACACTACTTACTGCCAGTTCATGGTTATTTAATATGAAGCACACACTACTTACTGCCAGTTCACTGTCATTTAATATGAAGCACACGCTACTTACTGCCAGTTCACTGTCATTTAATATTAAGCACACACTACTTACTGCCAGTTCACTGTCATCACCGTCAGGTTCTATGTCAATCTCCAGGCTTTCTTCCTTAGCCATCTCTTTGAGGTAAGACTCTTCCACTTTAATAGCCGACTGAATGGCTCGTTCCTGTTCTTGTTCAAGTTGATATGACAAACTATCTTCTTCATCCAACATTGATGCCAGTTCCTGCAAGTTTATAATTTAATGTTACACATTTCCACCATATGAAATCTCAACTACAACTAATATGTGTTTACATGTGTGTGTTTTAATTTTAAACAGACATTGCTATGAGCATTGATTCAAGTCTTATCACTATTTTTTGACAAAGACAACTAAGTCACCACTAATCTATCTTGGTATGGCAACGACCTAATTTGAATATGATCTATAATCCATGTAACTGCAACCATGTACAAAACAAAGACACATCACAAGAAGGATACAAAAGTTGATGATGTATTTTTAATACTTAAAATATCAAAAATATATTCAGGATTGAGGCGTAAAATTAAATGGTAGGATTCTTGATAGGATCATGGTCCTCACTAACAAAGGTAACTCTAAAAGAATAATGTAATGATGTATGTGGTAACATGAATATTTTTCGTAAAGAGGGGCTGAACAGGCAACAAAAAACAAATACGTATAGGGTGCAAAATAAATCTATAGTTATATTTCTATTGCAGATAGTGTCGACACAATGACAGATAAAAAAGATGAACCAAGGGTTAGATGCTTAGATCTGCCTCATTAAAAAAACAATTGTTCATAAAAACATTAGTAAAAAAATATATCTTTAAATTAATAATCAGCATGTGGAATTCCTGCCAGTCATGGTTTTTTGGCATGTTATTTCGAACACTGAATTAAACTGTAGACCATAAGTCACTTCAACATTTTGAGCATCCTGATCCATCAGGCTTATGCAGAGAGAACAGTAAAATCTATTAAAGGAAATTACAAGCTATCCTAGTTGCTGACAGAAGAAAAATTAAAAAGCACCATTCTAAAAATATAATATTAAACTGGGAATTTTGTATTATTGTCATATACAATTGTAGGGTTGTTTTTTCTGTGGGTGTTTTCACTAGCCATCTGGCTTGACTGAAGTAATTAATTGATGGCCAGTCTTAAATATGCTGGTCTTGGGTCACTTCCGATTTAAGAAAGGCACAATATAGCCTTCATAAAAAGGTTGGTGGTAAGGAAAACTATATCCATAATATGAGCCAACAAAAACAGGCTTTACATACAGTTTATGTCACAGTGAAAATAACATCTTTAAACTAATGGTAGACAAAACATTTGAGTTTTGAGTGTGAAATATCATGGCAGCAAATGCAGTGAAGACAATGCTACTGCTTAACTAGTTACAAAAACCGTACAAAGAAAACCATAAACAAATTACAGCTGGGTCTGGGGATGTTATGAATGTTAATAAACTAAATAAATAAATAAAATTACATTGTCAACAAGAGCACTATCCTCATGCCCCTCATCGGAACTAAACGACTTTTCTACACACTTGTCCGTAATGGTCTCTGCCACTAGTTTATTCTTCTCTGGCTTACTGCTTGCTAGTTTATCCTTGTCCGGCTTACTGCTTGCTAGTTTATCTTTGTCTGGCTTACTGCTTGCTAGTTTATCCTTGTCCAGCTTACTGCATGCTAGTTTATCCTTGTCCGGCTTACTGCATGCTAGTTTATCTGTGTCCGGCTTACAAGGAGAATGGTTTACAAGATGTCCGTCACCAATCTTACTGCCGTTCTCAGAAATGTTTTTTTTCTCACTCTCCTTACTTCCTGTCCACTCCTTCAGACTATCAGTCATGTTTATGAACTTCTCTGACACAGACTTAGTTGCAGTGTTTTGCACAGACATCGCACTGTCATCTGTGGCATCGGGGACAGATTTCGATCTCTGGAGATTCTTCTTCTGACCCTCGTTACATTTAGAAAGGTTTTCCAGAGACTTCTGTGACGAGGGGTTCCGTGATCGCATGCGCCCACCTCGGTGCACGGTCTCCCACCCATCATCATCTTCACCTGAAACAAAATAACATTCTTTGGTCATAAATGAACACTTTATGAAAATTAACACTTATATGAATTTCTTATCTCCTTTCACGTGTTAAAAGCACATTCAGAACATCGTGTAAACTTAAACACCCAATATTATTATTATCTCGCCCCTTTTCCACTGCATCCTCAGGTTGGGGGGGGGGGGGGGGGGGGGGGGGAGAGAGAGGGGCAGGATTTAGCATAGTCAGTTGAGCACTCACCTGAGGTGCTTGTGTCGCAGGATCAAACCACCTCAGTGAATCCATTCCAACTGACTGGGGTTTTTCTCATTCCAACTAATGCACCACAACTGGTCAAAGGCCGTGGTATGTGCTTTCCTGTCTGTGGAAAAGTGCATATAAAAGATCCCTTTCTGCATTAGGAAAATGTAGCAGGTTTCCTCTGTTGACCATGAGCCAGAATTACCAAATGTTTGACATCCAATAGCCGATGAACAAAATAAACATCTTCTTCCTAAGGTTGACTAGTCACTTTTTGCATCCTTGTTATGGCTTCGGTAAGAGATGTTATATTTATTGTGAATGAAGCCAAAACAAGGGTGCAAAGAACGACTGTCATCAACCTTAATAAATATGTCAATCGACTTAAGTGTATGAAATACATTTCTCTAAGAATAGTAATTTTGCTAATTTAGTTTAAGCCAACTGAAACTAACATTTTGCTAAGAATTTTTTTTTTCTACCAAATTCATGACATATTACTGAACAGTTAAAAAACAAGCAAGTTTGTTATTAAAGTATTAGTTACCTTCATCAGACAGTGTCTGAAGATGTTGAACTGGCTGTGGGGGTGGCCGGAGGGTAGGAACGCCACGCACCTTGTCTGCCCAGCTGCCTACTTGAGGTGATCTGCAGGTATACAAGATACAGATAATTTACTTCATAAAATCATGTACATACATTCAAAGTTTAAACTTTTGTTAAAACATTGAAGTATGAGGGATAGAATTCAGCCCAGTTGGTAGAGGACTGGCTTGAGGTGTATGGGTTGTAAGATGAAACACCTCGGGAGACTCATGAAGTTGTCACAATGCCCCACAACTGATACTGTAAAACGGGTATTATTCGCGAATGTGTCATTTTCGCGTTTTTTAGCGTTTTTTAATTTAGGCGCGAAAATTACTTACGCAAATAATAAAAATCATTAGAACAAAAAAAAAACAGTTTAGCAATTTTGGCATGCTGTTCTGCATCATAGTCTATATTCACCATGTTTTTGTTTACAATTTGTAGAAGTGTTTAACTTATCAATGGCACCATTGGCGGCCTGTGTCGACTGAACTTCTTCGATCGTTAAACACACTGAAGGGTCAGGTAACCCAACAGTTTCAGGTTTGTCCGTGCTTTTTTTAACCACTGCAAAATTGAACCTGCCATAACACTGTTTTTGTGAAGAATGATAAATGTAGTTGATTTTTGGAACAGATATTTTTACTGGTATTGTTAAGCTGTGAATAAACATTTAGAAATTAGTATAATGAGCCATTTTTAATTGGCCAATCAAAATAAGAGACACAAATGGAACGTCATCGACAAGTGACAAAAACAAGAGGTAAGAACGTTTTTAACAACCGGTGTTTAAACATTAAAACAAGATTACTAGTACAAGTGTTTGTCTTTATTTCATACTTTCTGGAGAGTTGATTGAACCACATCCTGGATTAATTTCATTAATTGTACACACAGTGTGGTCGCCGCTGGACATGTGCTGCAGCACTTAGAGGAGTCGCTCAGAAAGGGATAATATTACGTATACCTCTGTTGACCACTCTAGTGTCGATTTAATGTTACGTACCAAAGTATAGTTTTGTATGTGTTAGTAATTTAAAAAACAAACAAAAAACTAAAACTATGACACCGCAAAAATTAAAAACTGCGAACTGGCTGCATTTCTGATATCGTGAAACTTTACTGCTGCGAATAATACCCGTTTTACAGTATATCAAAGGCTCCATATTCTGTCTGTGGGAAAATGCATATATAAAGTTTCTTGCTGCTGAGATTCTTCTGAAGGCTATGTGTTTGAATTATCAAGCTAAAAGTTAAAAGTTTGTTTTGTTTAATGACACCACTAGAGCACAATGATTTATTAATCATCTCCTGTTGAATATTAAACATTTGGTAATTTTGACAGTCTTAGTGAGGAACCTCACTATAATATTTTTCCATTAGTAGCATGGGATCTTTTATATGCACCAGCCCAAAGACAGGATAGCACATACCACAGCCTTGGTCGTGGTGCACTGTCTGAATCGAGAAATAGCTACATTATCAAGAGTTTGACATCCTATAGCCGATGATAAAATCATCAAATGAATGTTCTCTAGTAGTATCGTTCAATGAAACATATTTTAAAACAGACTTGACTGTGCATTTGCAGAATATTTTTTATCTCACATGTGTAGACACAAGTGAAAGGTTTGTAACAGCTTACTTGGCAGAACTCTGTGTCATTGTGTTGAAGGAAAGAGCTCGCTGGGCTGGACTTGGGGAGCACCGGCCATGTCCAGAACCAGGGGTTGAGGCGTTCTTTCCAGGAGACATCTTCCTCACTTCCCAGGCTATCGATACAGGTCTGCCAAAAACAAACAAATAATCTATTTTATATCACTGTCCACGATTCTTTTTCTTCTTTTATCCTTTCAAGGGGGTGGGGTTTCAATGATTGTCAATAATAATATTCCTACAGTTAACTTAACCTTCTGACTACTGGATTAATTTTTGACAAAAAACGTTTACTCATATATTTTTTTGATAAATAAATAAAATAAAGTATATATTCGAATAGGTAAGTATTGTTTTTGTGGTTTTTTAAACATTTTATTATATTATAGATCAGTTAATGTTGATTAAAATAAAATCGAAAAAGTTGTGTTTACCTACAGGCATTCATATTTTTAAACATATGGGTAATAAATATTTTAATGATTTTTTAAATCATATTTTACCTCTCACCATCCTTTGCTGCATCTTCATAAGCCTTGAGTAAATTAAGGCGTTCAATCAGGGACCGGAAATCCTTCGTACTCTGCTCCAACATCATTATCACCTCCTAAATAACAAATGTTGCACTCAGTTATTTCATTTTAACTAGCAAATATAAAGGAATATTTGTTTGATGATACCTCAGTCTATTTTAACCCTTTGAACCCTAATTTTTGTTTTTAATTTTCTCTTGGAAATAGTGGAAGTTAAACACTGCTCAATGATGTATAACTGTCAATAAAACCTGTAGTGTCCCTAGTCCACTGATATTGCTGATTATTTTCACTAATACCACTTCCCCTGCCTTGCCCTTGCCCACCACCATGCCAACGAACATGCACACTACCAAAATCACCTGTGCCAGAATCTTTAGTTACTGCTTTGGATTCAAGGTCATTTTCGTAATTGTTAACAGCCGACATTCACATCATCAATTTTATTATCACTTTAAGTTTCAAAGTCGCTTTCAGTGTCGTATGTGTCATTATCGAGCTCACCTTCATTGTCTGACATTATTAACTTTAGCACTTCTTCGGTGCTGACACACCCACGGTTCATATTTGTGGAAAAATACACTTAAAAATGCAAAAAAAACTTTACATTCACATAGGCAGACAACTTCTACTAATACCTATGCTGTAAAATGAATTCTGATTGGTCGAAAATAACACTGAACTTCTCGGGTTCATGGGGTTAAAACTACAGTCATGTCTATTTCAACACTTGGTTAACAGAGAAAAACCTGCTGTTGTTACAGCAAAAACAAACAAGGATACCAGTGAGGTACATGATACGCCCATCAGGAGTTTGATGGAAAACCATAGATATTAATGAATATGTTACAGGTATGATTCAATTCTAATTATGTAGTCTGGTCCCATTTCTCAGAAAGATGCTTATTTATCGATGTGCGAGCATTTTTTTAGGATTATATATATCCCACATACTTTTCTAACCTAATTTGGGTATGCTGAATCCGAAAAATTATGTTGGCCATCTCAAAAATGATGCTTTGAGGGTCAAAATGACCAAAACAAATTGACTATCTACGGAAATAGGATTGTATCAAAAATACATTGTAGCCAAGTATAATAATACACCAAAACACGTACCACAGCGTAACAAACACCAGTGTAGTTGCTAAAACTTCAATTAAATTATTAACATAATGTATTCTGAGAAAGGGCATTTGTCTTTTCTATTATAATAATGTACGTGAGACTTTTAGTACCAAAGATTAGAGCAACGAAAACGGCCAGTCTGCTCCGAAATTTCAAAGATGGAGGACACCTGCGAAATTTGAGAAATAAAATAAAAATAATTGTATAGAAATAGTTGGTATTGAGTTAATATTATTAATATAAACCGTATCTTTATTATATTAGAACATATTTTAAGCGAAGAATGCAGATAACTCGTCTCCGTTTGAGAAAAATTCTGTGTTTTCGTAGGGTGTGTTGAACAAGTGCTTGGGCCGTTCAGTGCGGCTGTTTTGGCTTTTGCGTTGTAAACTGTTCAACAGGTAAATGTTAAAGTAGCAAGATAATTCTGTTTTAAATTCATCAAACAATAATCTTATAGTAGAGCTTTATTAAAATATATTTGTTGTTTTTCTTGGTGTGTAACCTTTTAGGATGTGAGGGTGAAGAATAGGTGGGGTTAAGTTAGTTGCTACAGTCCTTTTTTTTTCTTTTTTTTTTAATTATCCACTATTGACATTGTGTACACTTTTCTTTCGATTAATATTATTTTTAATCTGAGTATGGAGTCCAGCAACAGTCTGAAACGACGTCACCAGGACAGCTCAGATATGTGTATTATTTGTCAAGAGACTAAAGCTGATGTCCTTGAAAGAAAAAAAGTTCAAAGTATTGATACTCTCAAAGAGCATGCTCGAATCAGAAAGAGTTTCAGAGATGTATCAAATTATGATGCAATAGATCGAATTGAGAAGCTCGAACCAGGAGTTAGTATTATGTGCCACAGAAAATGCTACTCTCTATTCACACACCCGAAATATATACGAACACTAGAATAAAAGTTTAAAACAGAAACCGAGCATTTGAGAAGCAATGTTCCTGTTTCAACATCACCTGCATCATCACTTCCATCAGCGCCAGAATGCACTGTAGGGCCATCACCATACTCTTCGAGGAAATCGACGAAGCTTGTCAACTGGGATTTATGTATGTTTTGCTAACAGAGTACCATGGGTAAACTATTTAACGTCGCAACATTTCAAGTTAGTGATAGGATTTTACATGATGCTAAATTTGACAACAAAATGCGTGTGCGACTATCAAGTGTAAATGATCTGATTGCAATTGAAGAAAAATACCATAAAAAATGTATAAACACATTTCAGTATGGAGCACAAAAATGCAAATCAGAAAGAAAAAGTACTGATCTTGCGATATTTCTGACCCGAGAACTGCAGTATGCAGCAACACAATTACAAATCCTGCAACTATCTGATGTATGACATCGGTACACTATACTCGTGGAAGAAACATCTTCTGTAATACCATCTTCATACTTGTCTAGAAAATCGTCATTCAAAGAAACCTTACAGAATAAACTTCATTATCACTTTCAGTTTGTCAGTCCTCTACACAGAGAAAATCCTGAAAGGGAGGTGCTTCTTGTTCCACATGCTTGTGTTCATAACATAATTGGTGATGTTCATCATGAAAGGAAATATGATCAAGACGAAGAGCTAACGATGCCAAAATATGAACCAATGGACAGTAATTTCATTTCCTTGGTACATGTAGCTCTCAAAATGCGAAAAGATTTGCTTTCAAAGAAAGGACATGCAGGCCTCAATATCAGCGAAGATGATGCGATACACTGTGCACCAGAGTCTTTATATGTTTCTGAACTTGCTGTATGGAAGTCAGTAACTACTAAATGTAGATGCTGAATGTGATTATGTTGAACCTGTGTGTGATAAACAATCCAAAATACTAAGCATTGCTCAGGACATTGTTTACGGTGTGAGTGATGGTAAAAATTGGACACCGAAACACATTGGGCTTGCTTGTACTTTGCACCAAGTAACCAGATCAAAACAGTTAGTAAATCTGTTTCACAGTGCTGGACACACATTGAGTTACAAGGACACATTGAAACTTGACACAGCACTGGTAGAAAAAAAACACTAGAATCGATGGATCCAATGATTGGATACTTTGCGCCAGCTAATCTATCCAAAAATACTTTTACACACTTCACAGCAGATAACATTGACATCAGTGATTCTATTCTAGATGGGTTGAACACGTTCCATGCCACACAAGTAGCTGCATGGCAGCGAGGACAAGATCACTGTTTGAAATTGGATGAAATCTCCGTTTACTGGGAGAGAAACTTTTAAAGTTCCAGACTTAATGGATAAAATAGTACCTGCTGGTATCATCGAAGGCAAAACAACACCCATTTTTCCAAACATTGTAGACGAAAATGTGTTTCTGTCTACTGAATCTGAAACAGATTCCGCAAGACATGCTAGAGCCACTGATCTGGCTTTTCACTTCAGTCGATGTGACAAAGATTGCCCGCCATCTTGGTCAGCTTTCAATCAGTCAATCAGTACAGCTGATCCCGAATTAACTAACGTCGGGTATATGCCCATTATTCAAGCTCCAGCTCATGATATTGATACATTGAACACTGTTGTGCAGAGGTGTATGCATATGTCTGAGAAGTTACAACAAAAATATACAGTCATTACTGTTGATCAGGCACTATACTTCAAACTTATGGATTTGAAATGGGCAGTACCTGAATACAAAGAGAACCTAATACCAGGAACGGGAGGGTTACACATCGCAATGAACTATTTGAAAGTTATTGGTGATCACATGAAAGGGTTGGGTTTACATGAAATATGGGTAGAATCTGATCTGCTTGGTCCTATAGCCGCTGATCAAGTATTGACAGGGAAAAACTACAGTAGAGGAATGAGAGCTCATAAATTAACATCTCAAGCTCTCAGGAGTTTTATCTTTCCGCAGTTAATGCATTTCATACAAGAGAAATACATTAAGCTTTACCAAACATTGATGGAAATAAAACATGATGACAATCATATGAATGCCCTTATTTCCACATTGCAGAATGATGCTTTCAGGGGTTACTTCAACGAGTTTGAGGTTAACCAGAATGCAAATTTCACATTTTGGTTGACATATCTTGATATGGTTTCAATACTTCTCATGTTTACAAGAGCAGAAAGGGATCTGTATCTGTATGCATTTCGGTGCATGTTGCCATGGTTTCATAGATACGATCACATCAACTACACCAGATGGGGTACTGTCTATCTTGCCGATGCTCATCAATTACCGCAGGAGATCCTTGAAGAATTCAAACGGGGTAATTTTGTTGTCAAAAGGTCCAAAGCAAAATTCAATCAAGTCGACCCAGACCAAAGCCAAAAATGGCTGAATGCAACAGGGAAGAAAGGTGGAGGCATCATTGGCATAACAAGAACTAACACTGCCCTGTGTAGATGGTCGTTATCTTACAACTTGCGATCGCACATTAGCCTTCTGACCAGGATTATGTACAATGTTAACCCAGATGATATTTTGACACACAAAGAAGTTACAAAAAGTCGACAGTGCATGGATTACAAATCGGAAACATCAATTGTCAAAGTTATGAAAAGGTATGAAGTGATGGGTCCAAACTCTCGGACAGATGTCTTGGTCAATCCTGTCACAAAGGATATAACAACTTGGACAGGATCAGTTGCAGCAATTTGTCAAAGACAGGCTACAAACAATTAATGAGAAAGTTCCAAAAGTTCCACTGCGTGAAAGTTTGAAGAAAAACAATCCTCCTACATTTGCTTCCCTGTAGTGCATCGAAAAACCAACAAAGTCTATAGTTGAAAAGAGCAAAATACTTCAGGCTGACAGAAACATACTAGTTTGATTGGTTACAGCCTACAAAGCGGGGCGGGAAGTGAACATTTCTTCCTGTACCAATGGCCATTTTCGAAACAAATGGGAGCATTAAAGCAGGAAACAAAGCAGTTTTGACTGATGAAGTGATAAAAGGCATGGACGTGGGTGTGCCTGTGAAATTACTTGGCAAGTCTGCTTTAATTGTAGATGGTCAGGCATTGGTGCAAAGTCTGAAAACTAAGGATATCAAAACATTTGGGGAATATGCCAACATGTTTGTTTCTGTTATTTTGCAAAAAGCACTCCGTTATGAAAGGGTAGATGTTGTTTTTGATCGTTACAGACCTCTGTCCATCAAATCAACTACAAGAACTAAACGCACGAAGACGCATCGTCCTGTAAGGAGAAGAATTGAAAACAGAGAAGTACCATTGCTACAGAACTTTTTTTAGCTTTAACAGAAAACAAATCTGATTTAGCAAACTTCCTCTCAGAAGAGTTGATCAGACTTTCACCCAAGGACAAAACAGTTGTAGTTGGCGGTGGTTTCACCGATGAAGATAAAGTGGTGACAAATAACAACGATTTGGATGTAGACCAATTAAAGGCTCAACATGAGGAAGCCGATACCCGAATAGTGCTTCACGCAATACACTGTTCGAAGACATCCAACTGCAATACTATTGTGATATCGGCAAGAGACACAGATGTCCTGTCGCTTCTGCTTTTTTCATTTGCCAAACATCAAAGCTATAATCTGGATGATTGCTGGAACAGGACAAAAGCCAAAGAATATTCTGGTAAACACAGTATTGCAAACAAACCTCACATCACCAGAATGTCGTCACAATTTGCTTGCTTTTCATGCTCTGACAGGAAGTGATACCACTTCATATTTCTATGGGATTTCAAAGAAATCTGCATTCAAAGTGTTTAAAGAGAATGCTGAGAGATTACTGAAGACACACAGAAAAATGCTGAGCAATTCATTTGTGAACTGTATGATCAGACTGTTGACACCGTTGACAAAGCACGAACAGTTCTGTTTGGGAAATTGAAAGGCCCTGAACATATGCCACCCACAAGTGATGCCTGTGTGTTTCATTTAACTACCAGGCAATTGTATGGATGCAAGCTCACAAGCCCATTCCAGATCTCCCAACACCTTTATCAATGGGATGGACTCTTGTGGATGACCAACTTAAGCCTGTTCTAATGAAAAATTATCCAATTCCTCAAGCTTGTCTTGAGATGATTTCCTGTCAATGTCACACAGGATGCAGAACATTGAAATGTAAGAAAGCACGATTGCCGTGTACAGAACTCTGCAGATGTGACAAAAGTATCATTTCAAGTTGCACGAATGCTCGCCAATAAAAATAAAATGCCGATAGATTTGCCCTTTACTTAGCATTCCAAAGCTGTCTGATTTTTCTTCCTGTTTCAGTTTTTCTTTGCATGTATTATTTGGTCACTGGTGATATATATAGAATGATTCCTCTCATCGTGTTTGCTATAATAAATTCAATGTAAAGTTGTTTTATTCATACCCATACAGACAATGTTTTGACAAATTAAATGTCTTTGATATTAACACTTATAAATCGGCGGCCATCTTGGTTTATCATCTCGCATACACAACTATTTTGTTCAGTTTATTTGAGTAGTATATGTTAACACTGGCTGGTGTTTATAACACTAAATAATGCCGTTAATAACACGTTGATGCCAAATTTTATAATTTTTAGAGACTATTTGGCGGCCATTTTGTTTTTGGCCATTTTGACCCATTAAACGTAATTTGTCAGAAGGCCAACATACTTTTTTGGATTCAGCACCCCCAAAGTATGCTAAAAATCTATGCTGGCCCAAATCCTAAATAAATGCTCGCACCTTCCGCATTTTGGGGAAATGGGACCTGACTAATGTGAAATTTTTGCAATGGGATGGATGAACAGTTTGTTTTGGACCAACCACATCCCAAGTTGTTCCTACATGTGAGGTTTGATGGTCCTATATGCATCTGTATGTAAAATATGATCTGGACAAGGCTTTACTGTTATGTGCAGTAGACACCATGAAAAGTAGGTCACAGTGACCTAGTAATAGTATGCGACACACCACCATCTCAAGTTATTTCTACATGTGAGGTTTGATAGATCTGTATGTAAAATAGGGTACAGACAATGATTTACTGTTATGTGCAGTAGACTGATAAGTAGATCACAGTGACCTAGTAATAGTATGCGACACACCGCCATCTCAAGTTATTCCTACATGTCAGGTTTGATGGATCTGTATGCAAGATAGGGTCCAGACAATGATTTACTGTTATGTGCAGTAGACTGATAAGTAGATCACAGTGACCAAGTAATAGTATGCGACACACCGCCATCTCAAGTTATTCCTACATGTGAGGTTTGATGGATCTGTATGCAAGATAGGGTCTAGACAATGATTTACTGTCATGTGCAGTAGACTGATAAGTAGATCACAGTGACCTAGTAATAGTACGCGACATACCACCATCCCAAGTTGTTCCTACATGTGAGGTTTGATGGTCCATGTGCATCTGTCTGCAAGATATGGTCCTAACAAGAAAACATTAACAGACGAACGGACAGACAACGCCATACCATAAAACAGCCCATCATAGACGGCGTATAAAAATACATTAATACTCTCTGATGTCAGTGTACTGAACGAACCCAACTGCTACTTTAGGGAAAGATAAAATAAAACCAAAACTGAACACCATTCTTTGAAAGAAATGACTGTTGTATGAATTCATGTAAGTATTAACCGGCTTCGGTGGCGTCGTGGTTAGGCCATCGGTCTACAGGCTGGTAGGTTATGAGTTCGGATCCCAGTCGAGGTATGGGATTTTTAATCCATATACCGACTCCAAACCCTGAGTGAGTGCTCCGCAAGGCTCAATGGGTAGTTGTAAAACTGGTTCAACAAAGGCCATGGTTTGTGCTATCCTGCCTGTGGGAAGCACAAATAAAAGATCCCTTGCTGCCTGTCATAAAAAGATTAGCCTATATGGCGACAGCGGGTTTCCTCTAAAAAAAACCAGTGTCAGAATGACCATATGTTTGACGTCCAATAGCCGATGATAAGATAAAAAATCAATGTGCTCTAGTAGCGTCGTTAAATAAAACAAACTTTACTTTTTTTTCATGTAAGTATTACAACAAATCACTAGTAAATAAAATGTCAAATAAAACATAACTTGCTGAATTGAAGAGAAGAACATAATAAGAGATTGCTATACAATTGTAAAACAGTAGATGTGACTAAGTTTTCAAATGATCACCAACTGTAGTTTATCCAAAAAACCTACAAAAAAAACTAAAACAATTCCATGGGTACACACAAAAAAATCTTACCTTGCATTCCACTTCACTCTCATCATTTTCACATGTTTCATAAATGGCGTCAACT
This sequence comes from Gigantopelta aegis, assembly GCF_016097555.1. Lineage (NCBI taxonomy): Eukaryota > Metazoa > Mollusca > Gastropoda > Neomphalida > Peltospiridae > Gigantopelta > Gigantopelta aegis. The sequence continues at coordinate 25,965,741 of NC_054700.1, forward strand.
GCTCTCTGTAAGTTGTCAAACAGAAACTTCCAGTACCGAGCTCTCGAGTCAGGCTTTTTCACATCGGACTTCGGGGATTTCGGAGCTAATTTGGCGTCAATGGGCGACCGCTTTCCTTGGGCATAACTATCTGATGAAATAGAGTTTGGTCGACTCTTGCGGGCACGCCTTGTTGCTGGTCGTCCTTTATCATAAATAAAGAATATGGTGAGAATTATTCATGTTAAATATAGACTAATAAGTAATCAACCACTGCAACTAAGAAAGAAAATGTCCACAGCAAAACAAAACATGCCATTGAAAAAAAAACTGAATATAGTCCAAAGCAAAAAAGTGCTTTAGAGAAATAAAAATTACTCAGCATTGCCGATTGTCGCAGACAATCGCAGGGGTTCAGTAATGGACATACACGTACAATGCTGGCAATTACTCAGCATTGCCGACTGTCGCAGACAATCGCAGGGGTTCAGTAATGGACATACACGTACAATGCTGGCAATTACTCAACATTGCCGACTGTCGCAGACAATCGCAGGGGTTCAGTAATGGACATACACGTACAATGCTGGCAATTACTCAGCATTGCCGACTGTCGCAGACAATCGCAGGGGTTCAGTAATGGACATACACGTACAATGCTGGCAATTACTCAGCATTGCCGACTGTCGCAGACAATCGCAGGGGTTCAGTAATGGACATACACGTACAATGCTGGCAATTACTCAGCATTGCCGACTGTCGCAGACAATCGCAGGGGTTCAGTAATGGACATACACGTACAATGCTGGCAATTACTCAGCATTGCCGACTGTCGCAGACAATCGCAGGGGTTCAGTAATGGACATACACGTACAGTGCTGGCAATTACTCAGCATTGCCGACTGTCGCAGACAATCGCAGGGGTTCAGTAATGGACATACACGTACAATGCTGGCAATTACTCAGCATTGCCGACTGTCGCAGGGGTTCAGTAATGGACATACACGTACAATGCTGGCAATTACTCAGCATTGCCAACTGTCGCAGACAATCGCAGGGGTTCAGTAATGGACATACACGTACAATGCTGGCAATTACACAGCATTGCCGATTGTCGCAGACAATCACAGGGGTTCAGTAATGGACATACACGTACAATGCTGGCAATTACTCAGCATTGCCGACTGTCGCAGGGGTTCAGTAATGGACATACACGTACAATGCTGGCAATTACTCAGCATTGCCGACTGTCGCAGGGGTTCAGTAATGGACATACACGTACAATGCTGGCAATTACTCAGCATTGCCGACTGTCGCAGGGGTTCAGTAATGGACATACACGTACAATGCTGGCAATTACTCAGCATTGCCAACTGTCGCAGACAATCGCAGGGGTTCAGTAATGGACATACACGTACAATGCTGGCAATTACTCAGCATTGCCGATTGTCGCAGACAATCGCAGGGGTTCAGTAATGGACATACAGGTACAATGCTGGCAATTAAGAAAATGTGCAAAAGAGGAGTTTAATTTGTTAGTATTAAAATAAATAATTAACTAAGAAAAGTGACAGAATTACAATGGCAAATGTTTTAAAGCAAAATTTTATTGAATAATTAAATCTATTTGCAGCATTAAAATGTGTTGGAATGCATTTAGTTTTACGTGCAAGTTGAAAATGTTTGATGGAATGCCAAAGTATTTTCAAACACTTGAATCCAATATTCTGACAAAGTTAAAACAGAAGCTGATTGGGTTACACTCACACACCTATAAGTTTAAGCCAGTGTTCCATGACTGGTATATCAGGCTATATATTTGTGGGATGTGCACATAAAATATTCCTTGCTACAACTGGAAAAATTTAGCGAGTTTCTTCCCTAAGAAGTACCAAATGTTTGACATGCAATAGCTGATGATCATTAAATCAATGTGCTCTGGTGATGCTGTTAAACAAAACAAACTTAATTTTAAACTATGGCTCTTTGATGTCAACAATGTAACATATGGTTAGAGAGAAAGGAAACAAGCCACACAGGCTACTCTTAATTACCAACAAGGTCAAGGATCTTTTCTCTGCACTGTTCCATAGGCAGAATAGTACATAACATGATCATGACCATTAATGTGGCAGTCATAAGAAACTAGTTGGAATGGCAAAAAAACACCGAGGGTGATCAATCCTGGGACTAATTGCACTTCAAACAAACAATTTACTAATATTAAGCTACATCCTGCCTCCACTCATATCAACAATGGAAGCAGATTTTAGTGTTTGAAAGTAACAACAGATTTTCAAAACATGCATGAATTTCTGGTACAGGAATGAAATAAGGTAAAAAAAAATTATCTGCACATCATTTTAGACAAATTTGATGTAAAAATGTAATCACCTGTTCTTTCTTGTCGAGTTTCAAGTGGAACGCTGTACTTTACAAGATTTCTTGCTGTTCGCCCTTCTTCTTGTACTATTTTCCTGACACTGTCAACTATGTTCATTTTCTGATTATAAGTCTGTGGGGGGAAAATACAACTAATTAAATAGAAAGAAGATGGGTATAGTTTTTACAATTACTAAGTGAAAGGCTGTCAGACACAAATTGTGAATTCATTTATTTATTTCAATTTATGTTGTCTATTATATCCAGTTGCAGTTGAAACTTTAACCTCACGCTAACTGTGAATTGGGTAAATAGTGCACTTATATTCTAGTAGGAGTGGGTAATATTACCAGTTTACCCAGTTACTGCAATAGACAAGTCCTAATACAATATATCAGGTATACTTTTTGAGAACCAATTCACACAATATTCTGGGGAGTTTCCGTCAGTCTGATCAGAAATGTTTCTGAATCAATTTCAATGCATAATTTTTTTGTTTTTATTTGTGACCAGTAAAACATGCTCAAATATTTGTATGTATTCCTGCAATATGTGTTCCAGCTGTAAAAGTTATTTCCATGGTTGGAGACATATTATTTCAGAGGGTTAGCCTAAAGTCCAAAAATGTTGACACATTCAACAATTAGTTTCAATTGTCTTATTTTATTGTTTATACAACACAGAGTTTTATTTCTTAAATTTGACTTGATGCCCATGGCTTTGACTTTGGGAATTTTAGCGTTGTTTTATAAAATATTGGGAAGGTTCAGTTTCATTTCAAAAACATCTCATTAAGCTAACTTAAAATGTAAAACAGTAATACTATACATGTACTTGTATTTATTCTATTTAATATATTTTTAATTTGCATTATGAAACATTATAGTGGAGGGTAGTTGTGTTTTTCAAGTGCATCGCTTTCAAAATCAATCTTTATATAACAATAAAAAAGGGAATTACATGTATTTACATTCAGATTGGGAATGTTTTACTCCAAAATTGGGAATAAGAAAAACTGACACAGCCTTTGGAGAATGGTGGGGTATGCTGTCAATTGTCAGGAGTCTGGAAACAGCTGAGAAAATCCTGCTACAACATTATTTTGTTGTACTTCAATAAAACTAATGAAATAAACGATACCTCATCACATAATACAATACAAATATCGGAGTAAACAAAACATAGTGTTGATCAAATAAGAAACCCAGCTCGTAATTATTCAGAATAAAAGGTTGTTCACAGTCCCAAATGCCCCACTCAGAATGCCTTGGCAGACATAAATAATATACTTGATTGGCAAATCATATTCGATATTCTGCACCATTTGCATTTAGAGCAACAACAAAAAAAAGGTTCCTTATATTGTTATTTGCTTTTAAAACAAAATGGTTGCCAGTTTTACCACAAACGTGAAAGCTAGTTTACCTTTGATTTTGGCAAGTAATGATTATGGTAATGTAATACAACGAAAACCTGTTGGACGATTAATCTAACTTTAAAACTTAATATTTTAAACAGGTGCATTTGCAAGAATTTTAGCAGGGTGGGGTCTAGACTATGGAAAGTGAAGTTTATAGGAATGGTCGACTTATGCTCTACTGGAAAATATATTGGAAAAGAATATATATACATATTGAAAAAAGAAAATAGGGTCCCATGGCTGATGAAATTAGGAAAATTATTGTGATGTTAGTTATAATTGACATTTTATTCAGGCCACTGAAGTTAAGAACCTGTAGTATTATTTGAAGAATATAAATAATTAGATTCCTGTAGTGTTAATACATTGTTATTAATTAAATAATAAAACAAAACAAAATGCACCTGTTTTTATTGTTTTTTATTTAATATAATGAAGACACCCGTTCTTAAATTTCTTTGATTCAACTCCCATGGTTCACCATGTGACTGCCAAATTAGCCTATTATTATACAAAGTGGCTACAAATTAACCACATTTTAATTGTGGAAATACTTTATACATGTGAAAATTGGCTAAACTAAAATTAGTTCCATTGTGAGTCCTGAATTGCACATCACTGTTTAAAAAAGTTATGCTTATTGAAATTTTCAGTTTGTACATATATTTGTTCACACATACTAGTTTAAAGTTTTAACTTATTAAATGGTTGTTAATAACATTTTACAATACCATAATGGCAATTACAGGTACTTGTGTTTCAGTGTTCAATGACATGTCAAACCCCCATATACATGTACATTAAAAAGAAAATGATCCAGACAAAAAATGTACATTAATGTTTGTTTTGTTTAACAACACCACTAGAGAACATTGATTTATTAATCATCAGCTACTGGATGTCAAACATTTGGTAATTTTTGGCACATAACATGGCCTTTGATATATACCAGTCGTGGTGCATTGGCTACAGTGAGAAATGGCCTACCAACGGGAATCAATCCTAGTCCAACTGTGCATCAAGCGAGCACTTACCACTGGGCTACGTCAATGTGGTTAGTTTAAAGGAAATTTTATTAGCCAAAGGGGCAACACATAGCCCAATGGTAAAGCGCCCACTTGATCCGTGGTCGGTCTGGGACTGATCCCCTTGACGGACCTATTGGGCTATTTCTGATTTCAGCCAGTGCACCATGACTGGTATATCAAACTTCAAAGGTATATCCTGTCTCAGAGATACAAATAAGTGATTTGTTTTACTCACGGGCAAGAACAATGTTTTTGATTGCTCAAAATGAAACTGTCTTGAACATTTTCACTTGTCCACTGGACCACCTGACGTATATTTTGCTTGTCCGAGCAGATTTTCACATGTCGGGACAAACGGACAAGTGCTTATTTCGAACCCTGTGTCTATGGGATAGTGCATATATAAAAGATTGCTTGCTACTAATAGAAAAATGTTACGGGTTTTCTTTCTAAGACTATATATGTCAAGATTTCCAAACGTGTGACATCCAATAGCTGATGATAATAAATCAATGTGCTCTAGTGGTGTTATTAAACAAAACAAAATTTAACTTTATTAGTCAGACTAAATGTAGCCACTTTGTATTTATACATTAGCAACACTGTCTAATCTGGCAATGTACAGAGTGCCACTGTAGATGTCCAGCGGCCTAAATCACAAAGGTCTCTTAGGTTCTGTTAGACAATAAAGCATCCTCTTTGCAAGTCTTTTAGCATTGCACTGCGAGATTGCAATATTGCGAGAGTTTAGTGAATTAGGCCCCCGTTATTTTAATAACATATCTGAAGTACATCTCTGTTATATTTTACGTTGTTAGCAACAATTATACTGTTTACTAATTACAGAAAATTTGTAGAGGTATTCAGAGACAATATGGTTTTATTACTTATTAATGTTAATGGAGATGTCCAAATCAAATTTTTATTCATACTTTACCTGTAGGTACTGTAGTTTTGCACTTTTGCACACACACTAACAAATTATCACTATTGCTGAATTAGTTATTATGGACTAGACATGCCTGTACAAGCAAAGAAACATGAAAGCTTAAACTAAAATAACCACCGCCGCCGGGCATTAGCATACAAACTAACCTCTTTAACAGGTGTCACAATTGCCATGTAAAACTAAAATAAGGCAGACGAAATTGGGTTTATACTTTGTTATTTAATATAAGACGAACTCCAACTTACACTGGAATGGCTACCTTTCGCACGATTCGCACCATTCAATGGAATTCGGTAAAAGTTTTCCGCGTTATCAGACCGAGTTTTGGGACCTGGACCATGCCTTTTCCTTCTACTATCACTCATGGTAGTGTGTACCGTAAATGCTTGCCAGATAATGCTCTCTAGAGTATGGTCGTTACTCAGACAAACCACAAATAAATATGATATCACTCAACGAGGTCAACATTTTCTTTTTTTATCGTTGCAGATGCAGACAACATCAAATGTCTGCGAACCTGTAAAATGTAGTTTCGCAGCAAATGCAGTATTTACAGGTAACAAAAACAATTCACAGTAAAATTAATAATCTAAATAAATCATATATAAAATATTGATTCTTATCTATAATTTTATTTTATGTTAAATAATTACTTGGAGACTTCTTTTTTATTTTTTTTTATTTTTTTTAAAGCTGCAATATCGCCTCAATCTATCATCACGTAACCTCATTAATGCAAAAGAAAGTCCTTCCCACAGAGAAAGCCTGTTTTCATACTTTGGAATTACTAAAAGTTATTTATTTCTGAGCCTATTGTTTTTGTTGTTGTTGTTTTTTGTGGGGTTTTTTTTTTTGGGGGGGGGGGGGGTTACTGTTTTTCTTATGTCAAAACCAAACTGAAATTATTTCCAAAAAAATCTTTATAGGAGGATAGGACGGACTATATGGGTTTTTTTTCCTTCATATTATGAAATTTACTACAAGTTATTTATTGCTGAGCCGACCGGCCTCGGTGGCGTCGTGGTTAGGCCATCGGTCTACAGGCTGGTAGGTTATGGGTTCGGATCCCATTCGAGGCATGGAATTTTTAATCCAGATACCGATTCCAAACCCTGAGTGAGTGCTCCGCAAAGCTCAATGGGTAGGTGTAAACCACTTGCACCGACCAGTGATCCATAACTGTTTCAACAAAGGCCATGGTTTGTGCTATCCTGCCTGTGGGTAGCGCAAATAAAAGATCCCTTGCTGCTAATCGGAAAGAGTAGCCCATGTAGTGGCGACAGCGGGTTTCCTCTCAAAATCTGTGTGGTCCTTAACCATATGTCTAACGCCATATAACCGTAAATAAAATGTGTTCAGTGCGTCGTTAAATAAAAACATTTCTTTCTTTCTTTATTGCTGAGCGACCGGCCTCGTTGGCGTCGTGGCAGGCCATCGGTCTACAGGCTGGTAGGTTATGAGTTCGGATCCCATTCGATGCATGGAATTTTTAATCCAGATACCGATTCCAAACCCTGAGTGAGTGTTCCGCAAGGCTCAATGGGTAGGTGTAAACCACTTGCACCGACCAGTGATCCATAACTGGTTCAACAAAGGCCATGGTTTGTGCTATCCTGCCTGTGGGAAGCGCAAATAAAAGATCCCTTGCTGCTAATCGGAAAGAGTAGCCCATGTAGTGGCGACAGCGGGTTTCCTCTCAAAATCTGTGTGGTCCTTGTAAATAAAATGTGTTGAGTGCGTCGTTAAATAAAAACATTTCTTTCTTTCTTTATTGCTGAGCCGATTGTTCTCTAAAGTGCACACAGAAATGATTTTGCTGGTTTTTGTTTGTTTTGTTTTATGTTTATTTATTTCCAAAGCACTTTTATTTTTCTTCTTTCGTATTACCAAATTGAAATTATTTACAGAAAATGTTTTTGTAGGAGGATGGGACGTAGGACCTACTATAGTAGGCTATAGTTTTACTTGTGTTATCGTCGGCGGCCCTCCTATATCGGAGCCGGGGCGAAGGTGGCTGGGACTCCAGCCCTCCACTTTTTTAAAGTACCCCCCCCCCCCCCCCCCCCATCGTATATACTATCAAATTCAAGCATAGACTACTTAACCTATAATGTCCACGAAGACACTAGGAACGAAATCAAACCTATTTAGAGCATAATCTTTAATTGTATTATCACTGTGTAGATTCCGATCTTTTTCACCACAACAGTGCCCCACGACTGATATATCAAAGTGCATATGATACAATTATCTTTGAGGCTTCTAACCATAATGTCCGATGTCAATATAACCATAATAAATTGTGTTGAGTGGTGCGTCATCAAACAAACAATTTCTTTTTCTTGGCCTAACCGTCGCAGGGGTGGGTCCAGAAAATCCATACATGGGGCCCCAATGGCATATATGGCAGAAGGTCACAATCGTTCCTGAAGGGATATTCCTCGGATTCTTCAACGTAAAAAAAAATGACCTTTTTTTTTTTAGATATATATGTCGCAAAAACAATTTGGGAAGCGGGTCCCTGGGACCCCCACTTAGATCCGCCACTGCGTCATTAGAACAATCGCGTAAAATATAGAACCGCAATGCTTAACGAACAAATGACACTCAGAATCTCATGCTCCTGGTGCAATATAGGCCTAGTCATGGGCGTCGATCGGTGGGGCAGGGGAGACGCATCACCCTCACTTTTCAAAGGCGGAGAACAATCTATATAAATGCCCCCCCCCCCCCCTCAACACTTTTTCGTTTAGCAAAAGCAACACCACCACCACCACCAACATCAACAACAAAACAATGTACACACACACACACACACTAACACTAACACGCCCCCCCCCCCCCCACACACACACTTTTAAAGCCGGATTGACGCCCATGGGCCTAGTGATCAAGTATACTGTCCCTGTTGAAAAATGTTGATGACAGGAGGTGTTTGATAACGGCATTTGATAGTACACAATAATATATAAGTACTTCAATGAGGGGAAGCTGAAGTTGGTTCGATATTCAACGTTCAACATTCAATATTCAATATTTTTCTCAATTATGTAACAATCTTTAAAATTTACGATACATTTAAGTGTATGTCCTATGATCGATACTATGGTGAATCTAGGGTGGCTTTGTGATATAAGATAGTGTATTGTGTGGTTCGGCAATAAAGCACAGAGCTAAGCATCGTCGAAATCTACAAAACACAATGATTATATAGCAAAATAATCAACATAGACACACATCTGAAACTAAACATAGAATGATTATGATATTCATGATAAACAGGTGTTCACTAGTGCACATTCCACCGATATATAACAAATACAGGGCGGCTCAGGGGAAACTTACACGGTAACGCCCCGTCAAAATATACGGTACACAGTATAACTATACCACCCTCGTTTACAGGCACAGAATTCTGAAACTAAACATAGAAAGTTTATGAAATTCTACAGATCCACCATCTGGTGCATGTTGTATGGAAATGCGAAGAATCTAGGTTAGTTCAAGGCTCTATCTGAATGTGACACCCCGTTAAAGGTCGACATTCGAATTTCAGCTCAGTATTCACATTAGACCTTCAATTCTGAAAATAAACACAGAATGTTTATCGTATGACAGAAATGTGTTCAGTAGTGCACATTCAACCTATAAATAACAAACACGTAGTGGCTTAGGGCAAAAGTCCAAGGTAACGCCCCGTCAAAGTATATGGTACACAGTATAACTACACCAGTCGTTTACAGGCACACAGTTCTGGAAGTAAACATAGAATTTTATGAAATTCTACAGATCCATCCTCTAGTGCTTGATCTATGGAAATGAGAAGAACCTAGACGAGCTCTATCTGAACGTGACGCCTCGTTAAAAGTCGAAATTCGGATTTCACGCTCAATATTCAAATTGGACCCACAGTTCTGAAACAAAAGATATAATGTTTATCATATGATAGAGATGTATTCATTAGCGCACATTCAACTCATAAATAACAAACACATGCTGGCTCAGGGGCAACTTCCAACGTTACGCAACATCCATGTATATAGTCTAAATTCGGATTTCAGCTCAATATTGAGATTCGACCCATAATTTTGAAACTAAACAGAATGTTTATTATTTGATAAACAAGTGTTCAGTGGTGCACATTCAACCTAGAAATAACAAACACAGGGTGGCTCGGGAGCAACTTCCCACGTAACGCCCCATCCATGTATAAGGTACACAGTGTAAAATGAATATACCCACAATTCTGAAACTAAACATAAATATTTATCATATGATAGACAGGTGTTCAGCAGTGTACACCCAACTCATAACTAACAAACGCAGGGTGGCTCAAAGGCAACTTCCATTGTAACGTCCCGTTAAACTATATTGGTACAGGCACACAATTCTGTAACTAAACATAGAAAGTTTATAAAATTCTACAGATTCATCATCTAGTGCTTATTCTATGGAAATGAACAGAACCTAGGGTGGCTAAAGGCTTTATCTTAGAACGTGACATCCCGTTAAAGTTCGAAATTCGGATTTCAGCTCAATATTCAGATTAGACCCACAATTCTGAAACTAAACATAGAATGTTTATCATATGATAGAGATATATTCAGAAGTGCATATTCAATCCATAAATAAGAAACACAGGGTGGCTCAGGGGTAACTTCCAACGTTACGCCCCATCCATGTATATAGTGTTCAGTGTAAAATCAATGTAGGCCTACCCACAATTCTGAAAGTAAACTAAATCTGTCGCGTCGCACGCGTGCGGTTAGAATGCGGCAATTGAAATCAATGAGTTCTAAAATAATCGCTCGCATCCGGTTAGGATACAGCTTTAATAGAGATTATTACATGAGTTAGTAGGCCTGTCGGAGAATTTTGTTTTAAATGGGGTGGGCTAATAATCAGGGTCGTTGTTAAGCATGGCACGATGTGCCTTACTAGAGAGTGCACAGCGCCTGAGATGTGTAGGGGGTCTGGGGGCATGTCCCACAGGGGAAATTTTTTAATTGGATGGCTTTAAACGCCTTTTCTTGGCATCTGAATCGCAAAATTAGCCATTTTTAAACAATAATTTTAAAACTATTTTAAGCATTATTTTGCATAGTATAATAATGTTCGTTTTTTCTTGGCATCTTGATAGCAAATTTACCTATTTTCAGACAGTGATCAGTTTCTCTTTTGGAGATTTATAACTCAAAAATTATTATTTAGAAAAGTTCACGTCAAAATGACCAGGGGCGGGAGAAGGGGAGAGGAGGACCGGAGGAAAAGGCATCTTTGCGTCGTATCATATATTTCATTGTAATTTGATATCACTTTTTTTAAAGCTGCAGTCCCTGGACATTTTTTTTATTATTTAAGCATTTAGAATAGATGATCCAGTTCTGTTTGGTACATAAAAGGTCCACCACATCCCTATAGTTTCGCAGTGCTCGCTTATCTACAGTATCTAGGTCAACTACAAACGCAATGGCCAGTAGAACTGGGACTTTTCGTGATTTGCGCAGGCGCTGAGCTTCTCACGTGATTTTGAACAAATTTAACTGTCTTGATTGAGGGGTCGTGTCATATCTCCAAAACATATTTATATCTATAGAGGTATGGTACAACACCTTTGCAGGGGTCAATTGTGGATTTGCCTTGAAATTTTGACAGTAACGGTTGGCATACGCGTTATATGTAACGGGATGTTAATAATTACGTAACGCTCTAGGGGTAGAGGAAGAGGGTGTTGTGTTCCATTTACGTAACATGTATCAAGACTATATGTTATTTCTATTCATTACTTAGATCTAAAAAGCTGTATTTTTAAAAATGCGCGGTCTGTCTAGGATCGATCCCCATCATCGGGCTCGTTTCAGCCAGTGCGCCATGACTGGTATATAAAAGGCCATGGTATGTGATATCCTGTCTGTGCGATGGTACATATAAACGATCCCTTGCTAAAAAAAAAAAAAATGGTGCGGGTTTCCAAGGCGCGTGTGTAGGGATTTCAGCTGGGTTGGCGGTTATAGACTGTGTTGAGTGAAGTTTATATGAGGCCATGCTCCCCCAAAAAATATATTTCAATTTGTTTTAGCTTGGGCAGGTAAGGGTTTTGACTTTCAATACACCCCCCCCCCCCCCCGCAGATACACCCGTTTCCTCTTAAATCAATATGCTCTAACATTGATGTTGTTAAACGAAAGAACATTTATTTGAATTTGTCGATTTTAACACACGTAAAAGTGAAAATGTTCATTGTCTACTTTAGTATATTTTATTAAAAAATATTATACATAATCAATGTGTTACTAGTATACAAACTAAACTTTGAAAGTTCTACTAACACTTCATAAAATATTAATTCCGAAATAGGAAGGTACTATTGTCGATAATACGTTGTCAAGAATAAACCGGTTTTAATGAAACTCTAGTACCGTATCCTCAACCGAACGTTCTTCGTACAGCGCAAGATTTCTCATTTCATTTTTTGAGACGAATCCTACAATTTCAAATCCGCAAACGCACGTGTCAACTGAAACTGACAACAGACTGTCGTTTGTGTTTTGCCGAGCAATGGCGGCACAGGCGACGAATCGAGCGTATGCTTTTGACGATCTCCGTTCATAGCGAACACACACGAGTTTTTTAAAAGTGCATTTGAGCTTGTATTTCATATTTGTACATGATGTTATAATATGGTAACCAGAGACTGTAACTTTAAAGGGCAGTATTCTAGGGACGGCTCTGTCTGGGTAGGACAGATATACATGAAAACGATACAAAGAGGCACTTGTAAACACTTGTAAATTAAAACTTTAAAGGGTACTATTCTAGGGACGGTTCGGTCTAGGTAGGACAGTTATACATAAAAAACGATACAAAGGGGCACTTGGAAATTATAGCTTTATAGGGCACTATTCTAGGGACGGCTCGGTCCAGGTAGGGCAGATATATATAAAAATTAGCCTAATGTTCATAAGTAATTTTGATGATCTATACAGTTTCAAAGCAAACTATTAGGCTATCATTATGTAACTTTGATCACGCAAAAGTAAGGCGCTCATTACTCGCGTTAAACAATGTGGTGAACACGTACTGAACTCCATTGGGAATCAGTAACACAGACACACATTTGCAAGCTTGCGCATGCAGGCACAACTTAACTTCATACAGCTAAAAATGCTTACGTGTAAAACAATTTTTATACTAACAAAAAGGGCACGTGAAAATTTTGAGGGTATTTGAAAACAACTGGGGGGGGGGGGACGCGTCCCTCTGGTCCCCTCTGGATCCGCCTCTGAGCATACACTACATACACTAATTATACACTATAAATATACAAAATACACATACGTATATACCACGTACAAGTATACATTAAGTATATGAAGTAAACATGTATAGAGTATGCTCTACGTACATCAAGTAAATACTACGTAAACACGGGACACACTACGTGTATAAAATATATATGAAATACACATAGTACACATTACGCACGTCTAAATGTACTACGTATTCACTAAGTAGGTCAAGTGTGCATAACTTAAATGAAAGATACCTTATGTACACAGCATGTACTGTACTTATCTCAAGTATACACGGTGTACATCAAGTATTCACTACGTACACCAAGTATATACACTACGTACGCAATATATATAAACGAAGGAAATGTTTTATTTAACGACGCACTCAACACATTTTATTTACGGTTATATGGTCTCGGACATATGGTTAAGGACCACACAAATATTGAGGGAGGAAACCCGCTATCGCCACTCCATGGGCTACTCTTTTCGATTAGCAGTAAGGGATCTGTTATATGCACCATCCCACAGAGTGGATAACACATACCACGGCCTTTGATATACCAGTCATGGTGCAATGGCTGGAGCGAGAAATCTCTCTATCTCTCTATCTATCTCTCTATATATACACACATGCACCCCCCCCCCCCCCCCCTCTCTCTCTCTCTCTCTCTCTCTCTCTCTCTCTCTCTCTCTCTCTCTCTCTCTCTCTCTCTCTCTCGCGGGACATAGCCCAGTGGTGAAAGCACTTGCGTAATATGCAGTCGGACTAAAATTGATTATCGGGCTATTACTCGTTCGAGCCAGTCTTCATCATATAGTGTAACAAATTCCGTGGTATATATTAACCTGTCTGTGGGACGATGCATATAATAGATCCCGTGTTACTAATCGAAGAGTAGCCCATAACATGGCGGCATCGAGTTTCCTCTCTGTGGTCTTTATCCATTTGTCCGACGCAGTATAATCGTAATTAACATGACTTTACTAAATAACTGGCAATGTAAAATGGCGTATGTCACAACTACTATTTTATCCTTTTTAATGGACTTTTTCGTAGACAATACCATTGAAAACGTGCTGACCACGAATGGCATCATTGTAATATACTGTTTATTACAATATATTGGACGGTGCATAGCTATAGCTTCCAATGTATGAAAGCAGACATTTCCGTGTCAAAGTTCGAGGCGCTCTTATTAGTAGTAATATATGTCAATAGTCATTTATGCAAATACTATTATCCATTCCAAATAAATAAATAAACACTTATTTAATATACTCTTGTTATCCAGTATATACTACATAATAAAACCAATAGAGGGTATCCCGTATTCTATATCTTCCTCTTTATCATATGATAAATATACTATGTTTAGTTTCAGAATTGTGGGTAGCTTGATTTTACACTGTGTACCATATATATTACTTAGGGATTGCCCCAGAGCCACCCTGTGTTTGTTATTTGTGGGTTGGATGTGCACTACTGAAAAATTGTTTATCATATGATAAACATTCTATGTTTAGTTTCAGAATTGTGGGTCTAATCTGAATATTGAGCTGATCTCCGAATTTCTACCATTAACGGTGCGTCATGTTCAGAAGTAACCTAGACACTTCACATTTCCATAGAACATGATGGAACTCCTAAAGCACAAACAAAATATGCACAAAAAGGATTTATTATTGACACGAGTGATTGGAAAAGGTACTATATATTACATTTTCAGTGCATGAACGATTCAACTTTATTATGGCTTCAATATAAAATAGTCCATAGAATTTTAACCACTTACACATGATTCGCTATGTTGATTAAAGTATGTGTAGCGTTTGTACCAATTACCCAGAAACCACACATCTATTCTTTGAGTGTAATAAGGTTAAACATTTATGGGAATCAGTACAAACCTGGACCCTGACTAAGTCTGGAGTTAGAATCAGTTTTAATTTTAAAAAATATGATTATGACTGGTATGATTAATGATGAAAATTATGTATTTTTAAACTGGCTAATTATTAACATAAGATACTACGTGCATGTTACAAAATTTCAGAATAAAGCTTTAGAAATCAAGAAAAAATATGAAATACAAAGATTTATCTAAATAAAAGTTATAATTTCGAAACATTATGGGCTCTGTGGTTTAATCTTTTCGATAATAATTAAAAGGCTTGCACACAATATACTTTAGCATAAATGTTCACATAATTATTATTTTAATGAATTACCCGTTTTGAGACAAGGAAAAAAAAAGGCACTCATGGACAACAATCATTAACAATAACGGTGATTTTTCTTCTCTTCTGCAGCATTATTATGTTGCTCTATCTTTTTCTCCTGCTTCCTCTTTTCTTTCACTCTTTTTCATTTAAAATCTCAGATCAGATAAATACCATGTCCGCATGTATATAAACTGTTGCTTTAATGTGTCATGTTATTTTGTAAGATGTATATGTACAGCAGTGAATCAGGGCCCTTACCCTGACACTGATATTGCGATAATAAATATTAAAAAAATTAATTAATTAAAACAAATATATATATATTTTTTAATCTGACATCACCATTAACGGCGTTGTGGACTACACCTTCGTATTAGACAGGCGAGCGCATATTATCCCTCAGAAAAATTAACTAAAAAAACCTACAACAGCTATCGAGGGCTGCATACAAAGATGTACAATAGTTTCTGCTTTTAAGCAGATTGCATTTCGAAATTCCATGGATGCTAGTCATTGTTTTTATTGTATAAACATACAAATTGCACCCTCCCTTTTTCCAAAGCGACATGGTCATTACCTAGTTCCATATGCGTACTATCATGTTCGTAGGAGAGCAGGTTATGCCAAAATTAAACGAACATGGCCGCATCTGGACAAGGCTTATTAGTCTATAGTTTTCATCTCCGTCCTGTCCGCCACATATATATACTACTCAAAAGAATTTAAGGGTCAAAAATTTATAACCAAATCAGTTTCAGAGTGTATTAGATTGATGATGTAAACTACACCAAATTTTTTATTTATTGTTCCATATTTACAAAAAACCACAAATAAACGTCACTGTATACAAGAAAGTCACAAGACATGCTGTCAAAGTTGAAGGTTGTCAAACATGGATTTTACACATTAGAACATTCGTTTAATAGTGTGTGAATCCACCCCTGGCGCGAATACACTCGACACATCGTTGCCTCGTGCTGTTGATCAGACGTCTGAAGAACTCTTGGTGAATGGCCTGCCACTCTGCCATAAGAAGTTGACCCAGATCATGAAGGTTGGCCGGAGGGGCATGGTTATCCTGAACTCTCCTGCCTAATTCGTCCCAGGCGTCCTCTATTGGGGCCAAGTCAGGCGAATATGCTGGCCAATCCATCCTGGCGATACCTTGTTGTCTGAGAAAGTCCGTTACCACCCTGGCGCGGTGGGCATTGTCATCCTGCAGAACTGCCCCGCCGCCAATCTGCTGAAGGCCTGGGAGAACCAACGGCCGGATAATCTCATTCAGATAGCGGATTCCATTCAGATTGCCATCCACCACATAGAGGGGGGTCGTGTGGTGGATAGAGATGCCGCCCCACACCATGACGCTGCCAGCACCGAACCGGTGACGTTGTCTAACGTTAACGTCAGCGAAGCGCTCCCCAGGACGTCTGTAGACACGAACCCGACCGTCGTTGAACTGGATACTAAACCTGAACTCATCAGTGAACATCACTCGACCCCACTGAACACGTTGCCACCGCAGATGAAGCGTGCACCAGTGACGTCTGGACGTTATGTGACGTGGTAGGAGTGGTGGTCGAACAGCCTGGCGACGGCAGCGTAGATTGTTGGCTCTCAGACGACTGCGTATGGCTTGATCAGACACTCGAGTTCCAGTCGCAGTCCGCAGATTGTCACGTAATCGGCGTGCAGTGGTTGTGCGTTGACGTAGTGCCATATTGGTGATGTAGCAGTCCTCTCTATTTGTAGTGCTTCGGGGTCTTCCCGAACGTGGACGATTTCGAACAGAATTCGTTGCTTGGTACCGTTGTCACAGTCGGCCAACGACACTATGACTGACACCAAGTCTCAGAGCAACGTTTCCAGCGTATTGCCATCCTGAAGCCAAGCAATAGCCCTTCCTCGATCTTCGATAGTCAGTTGAAGTCGTACCATTGTCGAATTTGGAGTGTGCACTGTACACGAACGCAAGCTCCAATTATACGGAAATTCAGCATTGGGAACATGGAATACACGTGCAAAGCGTGCAAATGAAGCGCTTTGTGAAAAAGCAAGTTATGGGCACTTAGCAGACCTTTCGCTTTCGCCCTAATTTACGTGCAAATGTAAGCATGTTTTGGCCATTAGAACTAGTCGACAGTGTCAATGACAGTGGATTTTAATTCATTTATGGGTTGCTTAGACCCACTTTCGTCAAAATCGAACAATACCATGCGTGACATTATGGTCTAGCTAATATAATTGACATTCAGAAAATAATGTCGAAAATATCGTCTGACCCTTAAATTCTTTTGAGTAGTATATATAGTTTTCCGAATGTTTTTTTTTTTTTTTTACTCAAGGACTCGAGTTATTGACCTGAAATTTTGTGTATAGCTTTATTCTATACTGTTACAGATCAAGTTGAACTTTCACGGCGATTTACCCATTGTTACAGTTATGGCCCTTGCACTTGGGAGATATGGAAATTTGTTTCTAAGACAAACGATTTACCAATTTTTCAGTTATGGCGCTTGACTTTAGAATATCCAGGCCCGTAGGAACGACTTTGGGAGTGTGGGGGGAGGGGCACTGACGGATCGGGTACAAACTCTTGTATCAGATTTTGCTTACAATGGCAAACATTAATGTGATAAATAAATAAAAGGCTTGAAAGGCCCTCCGCTCCCACCCCCACCCACCCCGGTTCCTACGGGCCTGATGTCTTCATGAGTTTGCCCGATTTCGATGATTCCGACCCCACATTTCGTACGTTTATTTCTAGTTCAAGATTCCTCTATCATACCTTGTTTATGTAGGGATAGTATAGAGCTTAGTGCTTTTAAAACTTAAGTTCCCACGACCCATTTTTTTTTTTTACGGTTTCTAAAAACTGTTCCATAAATCATAAACTGACCCTTTTTGAGTTCCCCATCGATGTCCCTACTTCTCGTTCCAGCCAATGCTCCACAACTGGTGTAACAGAGGCTATGGTATAGATTATCCTGTCTAAGCCGATTCCGTATGCCCGGCGCAGACGAGCGTTTTTTTAACGCATGCGTCTTGCGTTAAAAAACGCATCCGTACGAACGCAGTAAAAATGCACCGTGTGCGACCCCCCTCTGCGTTGCGTTTTTTTAGCGCTGCGTCGATTTTTCAAATATCAAACATTTTTGATTTTAGACGCACAAACGCATCCGTCTCATTAAGTGTGAATTCAGGGCATAATGCACAATAACCCAATTATTTGTACAACATCCATACAAATCCGCCCACTTATTTAGGAATTTTCCCACAATTTATGACCCGACGTTTCTTTTTCCTTTCAGTATATTTTTGTCCATCGATATTGGAATGAAATAATTCTTCCCATTTTGATTCAGCCGTTATGCTATTTTTATTTCTTAATATACAATAGTATTGTTTAAGAGTCCTTTTTAATTGAAAAGAGTTTCCTCATAACATTAGTGTCATCAAAGAAAGAGGTGTCTGGTTGTACAATTTTTAAACTTGAAAAATATTTTCTAATTGCTTGAACAACACCATAATAAGTCACAAACGATATTTCAGTGTCTTAAAATACCATTAAAGTACAAATGTTACCCTTTCTATTATAAAAGTCTGTAATTTGTGAGATAACTTTTTGATACCATTACCAGTTGGAGTTCATGTCCACCAATTAAAACCTTACTTGCAGAATCATGCCAGTGATTTAAAAATAATTTGAAAACATTCCGAATTATCCTGAGGGTATACATGTTTTATTTTATAAAATAAATAATTTGGAATGTAAAACTGAAGACTGATTTAGTCTTTTTTTATTATAAATAAATAAATAATTTTTAATGTAAAATTGAAGACTGATAACCCATTCCGTACGTATTGGTATGGTTCGCTGTACTGCGGCCACTAAAATAGACTCGCCCGATATTTTTAGAATTTGTATGCTCCCAAATAACGTTATAAAAGGCGAAGTGTGATTGGTTAATATTTAAATTATTTAGACGAAATGTTACCTGGACATTGGAGACTACGCAGTGTTGTTAGCAATCCGATTAAAATTAGTTCTACTGGTCTAAATAAGGCATTCGTAATTCACATGAAACATCGTATACCTCAGGATAATTCGGAATATTTTCAAATTTCAAATCACTGGCATGATTCTGCAAGTAAGGTTTTGATTGGTGGACATGAGCTCCAACTGGCTGCTGTTAGATCCACATGTAATAGTGGAGCTAATTTTAATTTTGTTTTTTACCCAGATGAAACTAGTATTTTTTTTTAACAACCAACACACTCACATTTATAACCAATCACAGGACTTGTGGTGTTCACTTCTCTATCAAAAGTTGCACCCCAACCGAAGTTATTTGATTTAGTACTACCTTTACATATGAATATATATCAACCATACCAAGTCCTCCGTCACGAACAGGACGGCAAGCTACTGTTCTTTTGATTCTATCAGGTTTATTATTTCAGACAAATTTAAATAGCATAGTTTAGTTCTTGAAGAAAATGGCCGTGTGTGTGTTTGGAAGAGTAAAAAAAAAGATAATTGAGTTTAGAAATAAGCAATGATTTAATTAGGCCTATAGCATTCTACATAGGGGGGGGTAATAAAACGTTTCATCTATTAATAATGTGTTTAATTTCAAATAATTTATTTTCAAAATTAATGTTGGTAATTTCTTTAATATTTGTTGTGAACTTTATTCCAAGAATCTTAAATATTTTTGGATTCCATTCAAGTTTTAGTTTTGGTAAATAGACATCTTTACAATTTGTTTTGGAACCTATCCATATAACTTGGGATTTATCATAGTTAATATTCAGGCCAGACATATTTGCAAAGTCATCGAGTACCATAACTATTGTTTCGAAAGATTTTTTACTCCCATCCAGGATGAATTCGGTGTCATCTGGGGAAAAAAAGAATACTCGTTTGTAATATACGATCCCAGTGTGGTCATTTTGACAAAAAGGTCCCACAGCTGACACTTGTGTAATCCCAAGAGATTTCGTTAAATTTAAAGTTTGTTTTGTTTAACGACACCACATCGACTTATTAATCATCGGCTATTGGTTGCCAAACATTCGGTAAATTTGACAGTCTTAGAGAGGAAACGCTCTACATTTTCCCATTAATAGCAAGAGATAATTTATCCCACAGGATAGTACATACCACGGCCTTTAAATATCAGTCGTGTCCAAGAGATTTAGTCCTCATCATGGGAATTCATTGGGAAAGTATTGCATTTGCTAATAAAATCTGCATAATTTACTTAATTAACTCTTAAAGCGGCAGTATCCGGAATATTTTTATTATTTAAGCATATAGAACAGAAAATCCAGTTACGTTTGGTGCATATATGACGCCGTACTCCGCATTGGTTTCACCACGCTGGCTTATCCAGGTCAAAAACAAAGCCAGTATTTCGAAAGTGGGACACTTTTGACGGGCTCCTACCGGTTCTCGGTTTTCACTGGCTTATCACAAGTGTGGAATTCCCCAACAAGAGATCACGTGAGATTTAGCAATTTTTGAACAAATTTAACTGTCATGAGTGAGGGGTCGTCTCATATCTCCAAAACATATTTATATCCATAGAGGTATGGTACGCCTTTCCAGGGGTCGGTGGGTGGGGGATTTGCATTGAAATTTTGAGTGGCCAGCTGTTGGTATACGCGTTACATGTAAGGGGGTGTTACTAATTACGTAACGCTCTAGGGGTAGAGGAAGAGGGTACTGTGTTCGATTTACGCAACATTTTTCAAGACTATATGTTATTTTTATTCATTACTTAGCCCTAAAAAGGTGGGGTTTTTTGGAAATGCGCGGTCAGTCTAGGATCGATTCCCATCGGCGGGTATATAAAAGACCATGGTATGTGATATCCTGTCTGTGGGATTGTACATATAAACGATCCCTTGCTAAAAGAAAATGTAGCGGGTTTCCAAGGCGCGTGTGCAGGGATTTCAGCGGGGTTGGGGTTATAGACTGTGTTGAGCGAAGTTTATAAATATGGGGCCATGCTCCCCTAGAAACATACATTTCAAAAAAAAATTAAGCTTCGGCAAGTAAGGGTTTCGACCTCCAATACCCTCCCCCTGCACATGCACCCGATTCCTCTCTAAGATTATATGTCAAAATTACCAAATGTTAAGACATCCAACAGCAGATGGACGGAAAAATAGGATGTTTTATTTAACGACACACTCAACACATTTTATTTACGGTTGTATGGCGTCGGATGATTATTAAATTAATATGCTCTAACTTTGATGTCGTTAAACAACCTCCCCCCCCCCCCCCCCCCCCCCTTTACCCTTTCCAAACGAAAGAATATTTATTTGAATTTGTCGATTTTAACACGTAAAATTAAGAAGTGAAAACGTTCATGGTCTACTTTAGTATATTTTATTTTTAAAATATATACATGATTAATGTGTTACTAGTAGTGATTTCCCTAGAAATTTGGCAAGGCATGGTAGACCAAACACCTTTGGGGCATTTTCACCATTTTGGGGGCACATGTATTTCATTAAAAATACACACAAAATTTAATTCAAATAAACATTAATGTAATTTTATGTGCTTGCCTTAATAAATGAATGGCAAAAGATATAAAAGGCATATTTTATTAATTAATAATACCCTTTTGGGTGTTTTATAAAGACAATTTTAGAATTAATTACTGAAAAAGACTCGTTTAATCTCAGGGCAGCATGGCGCCGATTAAGGCAAGATGGTGCTAGACTATTGAGGCATGGTGCCGTACCATGCTAAAACAAGCTAGGAAAAACACTATACTAGTATACAAACTAAACTTTGAAAGTTCTACCAACACTTTATAAAATATTAATTCTGAAATAGGAAGGTACGATTGTCGATAATACGTTGTCAAGATCAAACCGGTTTTAACGAAAGACTAGTACCGTATCTTCAACAGAACGTTCTTCGTACAGCGCAAGATTTCTCTTTTAATTTTTTGAGACGAACCCTACAATTTGAAATCGGCAAAGGCACGTGTTAACTGAAACTGACAATAGGCTGTCGTTTGTGCTTTGCGGAGCTATGGCGGCACAGGCGACGAATCAAGCGTATACTTTTGACGATCTCCGTTCATAGCGAACACACACACGAGTTTTTTTAGAAGTGCATTTGAGCTTGTATTTCATATTTGTACATGTTATAATACGGTAACCAGAGACTGTAACTTTAATCACTTTAAAGTTTTAGTTACAGCTGTTCTATTTCATAGAATTCGGGGAGAAAACAAAATCTGCTTGAATAATAAAAAAACACCTTTAATGTAGTTGTAAAATATGTTTAATATGATGTTGCTGCAATGGTATTAAATTTAAAAATAATGAGGTTATAAATTAAATCAAGTGTTCAATTTTGAACTTTTATGAAGCAGCATGTGAATGCGCTTGAAGGTCAAAGTTGGCAATACTTTCGTACAAATATCGCACCGAAGATTTAAGCTGCCTTCACCATTCACCCTCATGTCTTTCAGGCCCGCCTCATTGCAGATATCATCACCAGAACTGAGCTTGTTCGGAATATCCTCTGGTGCTATTTTTCTTATGCTACCCACCCTTCCATTTTCATTCTTTGACGTATTTACTATATCACTGACCCAATAACTATTATCGACATGTCCCTTGGTAGGACTGAGTTGCTCATCATTTTCTCTTAAAGAATTGTCATCCTTGATAATGTCAGAGGCTTCAGTATTGTAACTGTCATCAACTGGTAAGCCACTTCGAGTGTATACGTCTTCCTCGGACGGCTGGTCAGGTTCTTCTTTCATGGCCATCTC
This sequence comes from Gigantopelta aegis, assembly GCF_016097555.1. Taxonomy (NCBI): domain Eukaryota; kingdom Metazoa; phylum Mollusca; class Gastropoda; order Neomphalida; family Peltospiridae; genus Gigantopelta; species Gigantopelta aegis. Next base: position 25,988,831 of record NC_054700.1, read on the forward strand.
ACATTCAATCCGTGTTAGAATGTCAACATTTTCAAAACGATCAGAAGATAAACTGAATGAATTGAAGATAATGAGCTCGGTTTCTACTCCAGGAACACCTATTTCTGGTTCATTACCATCTGTCATTTTACAAAGTTGTTTTTCATTATGACCCAGTTCAAAGTAATCAGCATCTTTTGAAGTGCAGTCTTCCTTGATAGGTAGTTGAACTGTACTCAATTCTGTCTGATTATCATCTACAACCAAATACTCTTCTTCAATAGCAGAAATTTCTGAACTGTTGACATCAGTTTCGTACTGTTGTTTCGTAGTACCTGTAATTTGTTTCTTTACAACCCCAGTTACAGTGTTTGTATCAGCTGCCATATAATCCATTTTATCTCCAATTTGGTGAACATATTTACGTTTGCACAGGGACACATTTTGACGTCTCATCTTAGTAGATTTGCTTCTTCCTTTTTTAAAACCATGACGTGCCATGTGTTGATTGTAGCCTGAATACGTTATGAACGTTTTTGAACAAATCAAACAAATTCTGCATTTGCTGTTTTTTACATCTCTGTTACATTTATTTGTTTTTGTGCATTTGCTCTCAGTGTGTTCCATATTTTGTCTGAGACTTTTGTGTTTTTGCAAGTCATATACCAAATTATCAGCAGTTGTCAACCAAAAATCAGATTCAGTGTAAAAAAGTTTGCCATGTGTTTGGACATGACAGCCATATTCTTTAGCTGAGGAACATCCTTTATCACATTTTGGACACAAATATTTAAAGATTTTCTTTCTGGCTGGGCCCAGTCCTTTTTGACACTGGGATCTATTCTTTGTTGTTTCTGGCAGAAGTTCATGAACTTTATTATGATGCAACAGTTGAACATAATTTGAAAATGATTTGTGACAAATTTTACATATGAATTCATTCATACTGGTTTCCAAACTACACACATTTTGATTGTGGTCATTTGGTGTCAAGTATATATCATCTAAAGGCTGATCTAATTCTATTTCAAATCCTCCCACTGTAACACTCACTCTGGAGTTCTCAGCGTCTGAAGCATCCACTACTTTTTCCATAACATTTTCTGTACTCAAGAGCTTGGAATGTGATGCACTATTTGGTTCTATCCTGACTACTCCAGCAGGCTCAGAAGCTGGAGTATTACTTATTCCTCCTTCAGCACCATTATATACTTTGGATTGCTCAAAACCTGTAACACGACAGTCCGTCTCTTCTTCATGTCTGTAATCACTGAAGACACTTTCCACTTCTTCTATTTCTAACAATTTACCTTTTGCTTTAGTCTGCGCTGTATCTGAAATCAATAAGTCTGTTCTGGACTTGAACCAATCACTTTCACCATTAAGTAATAAACCATTACTTGGTGCAACAGTAAGCTCATTCACACTAAGTGCTTTATCAACGAGCAAATTACTCAAATTCTTCCAGCCTTTAGATTGGGTGTTTTTAATTGCTTTTGATTGCCTCTGATGTTTATTATAGTGTTTCAAAAATGGGCCATGTTCTGAAAAAGGTTCATCACAAATACGACAGACATAGAATATTTTGTCAGAAGCAGATGGCAAATTGTATCCTTTGTTTTCATGGGTTCTACATAAGTCATATTTTGTTCTTGCTACTTCAGCAGACTCCTTGATGATATAGTCTGAACACGTTTCAAAATCTATATCAAGAAGATGCTCTATCCCGAGATGTCTTTTTAAACTGCTTATACTTGTGAATTCCTCTTTTGACTTGCACAGTGCACACCTAATACACACCACATTGGACAGATCATTCAGTGTGGATGTCACGTGATGAAATCTCATATGTTGCCTATAGGTTTCCACATTTTCAAATGGTTTAAGGTCAGGACAAATGGTACAATGAATATTAGTACTAGTTTCTGGAGGCCTTTGTCCATTTTTTATTATTTCTGAACACTGTTCACGATTATGCTCTTGCAACATATGCAATGTTGCAAAGCCTGTTTGGCATATGTGACACTTATAGGCAAATATGGTAACACAATATCTGTTATCACGTATACTCTGACTGTCAGGAAAATGGTTCCGATTATCAGCAACACAGAGCCTGATCTGCTCTGTTGAATTATCTTCAAGACATTCTTCATGTTTAACTTCAGGCCAGTAACCATCACTTGTTGGCGATTCCATTTTAACTTGGACATGTTCATCTTCGATCATTCTAGAACTTTCTTTACAAGAATGGTTTACACTTAGTTGCTTTGTGGAAAAACTTACATCAGTTTGCTCATCATCACAAACCTGTTTGTCTGTAGATGAACATACTTGAACTTCCTCCATGTAGGAAGACATTGGTACCACCGTTTCACCAATTTCATTAAATACTACAGCCTCGTCAGCTGGGTTACATTGTACAACATTCTGAATTTTATGAGAATGTTCCGATTTTATCTTAGCACATGAGAGAGACAAATATTCTGCATTGTTGGACTGTATGGCCATTACATCTTTTACAATTTTAGGCAGTTGTACTTTTTTCTTTGTCTTATATGCCAGATTTTTAACTCGATTGCACTGTGTAGTTAACCCATTTTTAACTTTTGTTGAGTGTACTGGTTTCTTCCTTCTTTTATCACATGAGACTAAAAGATCTTCATCAGACTTGCTATCGACAGGATCATCAAATGTACTGTTTAAAGCAGATAACTTCAGTTTTTTAGTTTTCTTTAACAAAGAATTCTTTGTTTTGCATGTTTTTCCTTGAAAAGAATCCTCATTAAAAGAATCCTCAAAATTCAACATCTTTTCTAAAAATAATAATTTAGATTTTCTTTCATACTGAGGACGTGCCGGAATATTGCCCACATGGCTTACATTATGTTGTTGGTGTTCATTTGCCATTACGGATGTATCTAAAACATTGTTATCCATATGAACCACATAGCAAAATGTTTGCAGTTCAACCACCACTGAAGAAAAAAAGGAAAGAGTGTCTACTCTTTTGAATCTGTAGTATTTGCCACATTGTATCTCAGATTAAGTAATATTTATCCACAAAGCCTTACATGTGACCTTCATTTTCTGCATCTGTAAACAGAAAATAATTTCATTATTACAATAGAATTATTATTATAAATGTAACAAGTAATACTTTTTCAGAAAGCAAACAGATATACAATAACACATCAAATAATACTTCAAAACTCATAAAAAAATTGAGAGGTGGAATGGTCAATGATAGATTGAAGTTTATACTTATTTTCTCTTTGAAATGAAGTTTTTAATAGAGATTATAATAACAGAGTTTTATTAATGGCCACATCTGGTCATCATCAGTCCATCTCAGGTTCATTTTCCAGTGTACATAATGATATATCATTCAGTATCAGGTAGTAGTTAGAATTTAAATACATAAAGTATGAAATCAGACTTTTCATACCGTAATCTATATATAAAGCTTCAAATCAATACTGTTTGCCAAACTACACTGTATGGCAAAGAGGATGGCTCAAGCTTGGCAATACTTCAGTTTTCCTTTATTTCACGCTATATTCCTTCTGCTCACGAATACTTTCAAAACATTTTGTAGTAGACATTTACAACCGATTTTAAAATTGTTATTTATCGACAATAAAACTCACTAAACCAGTTTTATAGTTAACCTAGCTTTGACAGCTGGTTTGGTTTTGGATTTTTTAATAGTTTTATAGTTAACCTAGCATGACAACTGTGCCATTTGAGAGCTATAAATAGTATAATTGCCCACTAAATTTAATAAACATAATATAGGAAGAAACCTGTCAGCACTAATGTATTTAACCAAAACATTGTTGAATCAATGGGATGCTGGCATGTTTCTTCCTGTAGTGTGTATTTTAGTTTATAATATGTAAATTATTTGTTATCAGGAAACTCGAAAATGATCAAAGTAAACATGTAATTTAACAAACCTTTTTCAATAATTATCTCTAAAATTGGCTTTAAAAGTCATGCAGAAAATGTATTATTAATTAATGAAATATTATGCATCTTATATATTTTTCCATTCATTTATTGAAGCAAGCACATTAATTACATATATTTTTATTTTAATTAAAGGTAGGGTCAACTCAAACAAGAGCCTTATGTGTTGGAAAGATGCATACCTGGACCACCAACACATACTGACACTTCAGCAAATGAAAAACGCGTGTAATTTTAGAGTTAATAAAAAACCATGATTATTCCTGCTAACTGGGGGCAGCTATTTTGTTTCGTTTTTGTGACGTCCAGTGGGATAGCTTGGGGCGAAGTGACGTCAGCTCCTGACCATCTCCTGTATGTACAATGTAAACAAAAGCAGTAATTTTCGACAAGGCGCTTCTCTTTGATCAACCTGACTTGTAAAACAGCATAAATGACGTAATAATATAATAAACTATTTAACTAAATATATTTCAAGTTGCATTAACGGAACAAAATGGGGTTATAGTATTTTTCTCTGTTAAATAATCCAAAGGAAAAAGGTACACTATTAGGCCTATTGATATGCTACTTTGGAGCAAAAACAACAATCCACGATACCCAAGTGATAATTTTCTTTTCTTTGGGACTATGTAATTGGTCAGTTCTGGGGGGTTTTTAGATGAAAAAGTCTACTTAATCAATAGTTTTACAGACTATTTACAGTAATAAACCATGTCCATTACCATTTTAGGGGCGACAGGTAATATTCCACAATACCGGTATGTATTTTTGTGTCTAGACAGCGTCAATTAATTGGCTCGTCTGGTTACCAATCAAATACACACCTGCCAATCAGGAATCAAAGGTAGAAGCAACTAACAGCATAGACCAATTAACTAAGAAAACACTCCGTGTATCATTTCAGTACGTAGGTTAATGCATGGGCAAAACATTGTTAATTGTTTCGACTTGTTGTGTAGCCACTTTGACAATGGTATTTTATTTTGTATTGAAAAATAATATATATAGTGCTGGATATACTTACTGTTGGCTTACTGGGATGTGTATTATTACAGAACATTGCAATGTATGACTATTTATCATCCCGCAAAAACCAGGTAGATTGTGTTTCTCTAGTTCTAAGGCTCATTCCTGACGTGACGCGTTAAGTATTACGTAACCACCAGCTCGCCAGAGGGCGTACTCACTGAGATGGTACAAAATGGCTGCGCCCATTAGATATAATAGTCGTCACATTTAACCGTTTTATTAATTAACTATACGATTATACGTGTTGATATTAAGCAATAATGTGCATTATATATCGTTGAATATGCATACCAGGCCAAATGCCTTAATTGTCCCTTTCTTTAATTGTTTTGTTATGTCTTTAATGAAAACAAAGTGCCCATATTTTGAAAATGGTGAAAACGCCCCAAAAAGGTTTAGTCTGCCATGCCGTGCCAAATTTGTAGGGAAAACACTAAAATGTATGTGCTAAAAATAATTAATTCATTTATAACTTAAACAGATTCTAGTGATGTGAAGAATAAAGACATATTTATGGTACGTCTTATGGTACAGTACTTAGCTCATAGTTAGCACATTTCAAAACTAAAATCCACAACCGTCACTCTTCACTCTTGTTTTGGCTTCATACACAATAAATATAACATATCTTACATTAATTTCACTTAAAATCCATGTTTTGTAAAAGGTACAATTTTTAATTCATGACATTTTCTTCAGACACATTCAGGTGTATTTTTAATGTTCAACAACAAAAGAATTCAATAACAATTTTGAATTGGATTTTGTCCAACGTTCTTAAAATGGAAACATCATGTATTTAGTTTAAGGTTATTGTAAGGAGATGCAAAGTGACGTCATTGGAATATTGACATCATTCAAATTCAAAATTAGCTCTATTACAAATTCAATGCTTCGCCACATTAAAATAAAAACTTGTCTACTAACCTTGACCCCTGTCAAAATTCCATAACAAGAAATCAACGTTGCTTACAAAGTTACATGGTATGTTTTTATTTTTCATAACTCCAGACAAAATATTAAGAATAGGTTTTAAAAGATGAAAGAAAAAAGTTCCTTTTTTCATATATATCACATTATGTACGAAACCAAAACAAGTTACAAGGGTGCGAAAAGTGCAATCTAATTAAAATTAGCTCCACTATTACACGTGGATCTAACAGCAGCCCATTGGAGCTCATGTCCAGTTGACCTTTTATTCAACCAATCAAAACCTTACTTGCAAAATCATGCCAGTGATTTGGAAAAAAAAAAAAAACATTCAGGATTATGCTGAGGGTATACGAAATGATTCGGGTGAATTATGAAGTATGCCGGAAACTAATTGCAATATAAAATGTTATATAAAATTTGTTTCAAGACAACAAAAAAAAACGTGATGGTATACCCAATGCCCATAAAATCTGTTTATACTAGTATACAATCCATAGTTTATTGATGCACTTCCCCCCCCCCCCCCCCCCCCCTGTTTTTTCAATGTTGGAACAGACCAACAAGTTCGCCTATTGCATAAATAGTCTCGCCCGATATTTTTAGAATTTATATGCTCCCGAATAACGCTATAAAAGGCGAAGTGTATTTGGTCGATATTTAAATTGTTATTTATAAATGAAATGTCACCTGGACATGGGAGTCCATGCAATGCTGTTAGATCTACTGGTAGACCCAGTAGAGCTAACTGTAATCAGATTGCGAAAAGTGACTCTCGAAATGGTTGCTAGTCACTTCGTACCATGGTCATTTCATACCAGTCATTTCGTACCTAATTTGGTCATTTCGTACCCGGGTCATTTCGTACCATTGCAAAAAGTCATTTCGTACCCTAGTCATTTCGTACCTTGGTTATTTCGTACCATAACTGAAAGTCATATCGTACCATGGTATAACAATTTATAACAATCACCCCGGTAAAGTCTTTTACAAAATAACATTAAATTACAAATTTGTGGTTAATTTAAGGTATATTTTATCAGCAAAAGACTAAAAATTATTGCCACTTTGTATAAACATTAGCAATTGGCTAATTAGGCAATCAGTAAGGTAGTTAATGTTTTAATGGCTGTTATTGTTTATTTCTTAAACAAATAAGATGCAAATAAGCAAGTTTGAAAAGAAGACCTAATAAATAAATAATATTTTGTTGGTCCATTATATTGTTTTGTTGTTTTTGACTAATTATCTGGAGCCATTTCACACCAAATCGAAGTTGGCAGTTAGTAGTAAATACCATATACGGCTCTTGTCAGGTAAAATGGAAATAACAGTTGACAGGTATTACTAGTATGGGTAACAATAACGTGTTCTGGTTTTCAAACTGTCAAAATAAAGTTTTAAAACAAAACCCACTGCTTTTATGCTATAGTCAATTCGTTTTCTATATACTGGTATGAAATGACTAGGGTACGAAATTACTGGGGTACGAAATGACTTTTCACAATGGTACGAAATGACTAGGGTACGAAATGACTTGGGTACAAAATGACTTTTTGCAATGGTACGAAATGACCAAGGTACGAAATGACTAGGGTTCGAAATGACCAGGCAGCATGGTACGAAATGGATGGTACGATATGACTTGGGTACGAAGTGACTATGATTCCTCGAAATACAAGCTTAAACCAAATTAGCTTGTATGCAATAAATGCACCCTAAAAATTGCTCATAATGATTGTTGTTCTGTATATCTGGAGAAAGTACATAATATCAGCGAATTGAATTACTAAAAAACGTTTTTGTTTTACACGAATTTAACGCGGAGCCAAAAAATGACCCAATTCTAGTGACAAGTAGTACGCCCACTTTTACCTAATTAATACTATATAAAATTGAATCAATATGTGATCACGTGAGTTATTAACAATATTTACAGTGAAATAAAGCAATGTGCACTCATGGATGCAGATAAGAGCGTTTATAACTCGTAATATTTACCTTTTCCCAACTTCAACTGTAAGCGCCATTTTAATTTCTTTCTATTTTATGTTTCCTCCAACAACAACGTTCACGGTGTTCCGAGACCTTATTACAAAGAGGGGCGGGATCTTCCTTAGTCGGTAGAGCGCTCGATTAAGGTGCTTGCGTCATAGGATCGAACCACAGCAGTTGACCTATTCTCCAATTTGTATTTTTTCCCATTCTAAGCATTACAGAACGACTGATTTGTATCCCGGTACCGGCTCATAATCTGGAGAAGTTTACGTACACACCACTATTCCGACTTTTCTCTCTAGGACAGCGAGCTTGTCTTTATTTCGCACGAAAACTTATGAAGTAAACATGGCATATGTAAGTCAGCGAGACGCTGACCTCAGTTATCTATCACAGGAGGGTGTTGAGAGTTACATTGTACATTTAATCGCTAATTTAAGTCGCACAAATTGAATGTATTGTTCTGATCTTTAACATTCAGAATTGAGACCCTTTCCCAGTTTTAAGTTACAGTGCTTGTTTGTTTAAATGTATAGTTATTTTCGTGCTTATATCCAATTAAGGTTCAAGCACGCTGTCCTTTGGCACACACCTCTGCTATGCCCAGGGCAGAGAGTTAATGGTTAGTGGTTAGTGAGAGAGAAGTCGGTGTAGTGAATTTACACCTACCCATTGCGCTGGGTGGGAGCCGGTACCAGGATGCGAACCCAGTCCGATCGCTTAACAACAACACAACCGAGGCCGGTAGTTACAGTCCATATAAAATATAGCGACAGACGTATACAGACCTATTCAAGAGTAATTACTGTGGACACACTTCACAAAGGAGGCACGGAGAAAAGGAAATAAAACGAAAATGGCGGGTGCTGAAGATGGACTTGTTATTTTCAATAGAAACCAGCAGGTTATTAACCATGTAAATGTGTTTGTGTCGTCCATTTAATATAGGCACATACATTAGTATTTAATCATTAATATTAACTGGGCAGAACCTAAAAGCGAGTGTAATCCCCACTAGAATAGCCCAAACTTTCAGCATAAAACATCGTACGACACACGTATTTTAATTTTTCTAGTCCGGAGGGACGTAGTTAGTGTGTGTTCTTACTACGTCCGGAACTTGTTACATACCCTATATATGGCTGGTATTCAAAATTTGTGGCACAGTGTTTAAACCGTTTCTCAACCGAAATAGCGCAACAAATGGACACGCAAACCAAAAATGTATAACCTACAATACTAACTAAGGCGTAGTAAAAAAAATTGTTTGGTTCCGGTTACCCGACCGTCCCTAAATTTTTGGTGCCGACCCTAAATTTTTTTTTAACCTTTTCCCCACCCTTTTTTTTCCCACCTGTTTTATTTAATAATCCATTAATATCAATCCAAATTTTCGTCGACTCTAAAAACAACAACTGCAGAGAGATGCCACGAGATCTGTCAGTCCAAGATCTCGTTACCAGAAGACCCGGAACACTTCGCGCAATTTTACTTCCGAAGAGTTCCAAATGAAAAGCTTCCGACAGCCATTCGGAACTCCTCGTACATTTCCACGAAATATAAGCGTAGCGGAATGTGACGAGGTGTTCCGATTCCTTGAATGTCGTTTCATTTGAAATTGATTTAAATACATGTGTAATATTATTTGATTTGAATGAGCACATTTTTGACATTCTACTCTGTAAATGGAAGACGCCATTGACACCACATGCTCTCGGACGTGTTCTCGTACTCATTCAGAACTACTCGGAACTTGTGAATCCAATCTTCAAAATGTTACGCTAGTTTACTGTTAAAAAGCAGAATGATACAAATTTCCAGTCTATTTTGGTAGGGGAATTACCTAAAACGTAATCGAACTTCTAGAAATACCGAGTTATGATTCAATGTTAAACATAAAGAGTAAACATGAAAATAGCCGATTATGCTGAAAAGATTACTTAAATTAAATATTTAGACATCAACTCTATCAATATTTTGCATTTGTTTGACAAATAACCCCTGTATTTATTATTAAATATGATGATATCCATGGCATTTGAAATGAACTGGTAGTACCCAAAACCTTAAGAAATTACAACTCTTTTCACATTTAATAGCGTCTGCAGTGCTGTAGTTGTGAGGAGATGTAACCATGTTGTGGATCAGACCTTTAAAAGCAAAAATACAAACCTGTTTTACCTCTTTGTCAACAGTGCAAAGATACTGTGCAGTGTCCTTATGGACGACCAAAAGGGAAACTGTTTTCCTGAAAATAGTTGTTTTCATTTGATATCTCTGCTATGAGGATAGTTAGTATGGAGATCTTTTTGTTAACTTATTTTGTTAATTTTTATTGACATCTTTGTTGTGTTCATGATGTACATTTTGTTACTGCAATACTGGCAATGAAATAGGCCGGGAAGATCAGTGTTGTTGCTGTAGTTGTGAGGGGGTGTAACCATGTTGTGGATCAGACCTTTGATATTAAAACTTTTTTCCAATGAACAAATTATAGTGTTATTTTAGTGTTATCGTAGTTTATAACCGTACCGTGTAGTATTATACTTGGGTGGTGTTTACATTTTAAATATACAGGCTGGTAGGTACTGGGTTCGGATCCCAGTCGAGGCATGGGATTTTTAATCGAGATACCGACTCCAAACCCTGAGTGAGTGCTCCGCAAGGCTCAGTGGGTAGGTGTAAACCACTTGCACCGACCAGTGATCCATAACTGGTTCAACAAAGGCCATGGTTTGTGCTATCCTGCCTGTGGGAAGCGCAAATAAAAGATCCCTTGCTGCCTGTCGTAAAAAGAGTAGCCTATGTGGCAACAGCGGGTTTCCTCTAAAAAAAAAAACAGTGTCAGAATGGCCATATGTTTGACATCCAATAGCCAATGATAAGATAAAAAATCAATGTGCTCTAGCGGCGTCGTTAAATAAGACAAACTTTACTTTACATTTTAAATAGTTTTTAGCTGAAACAAAGTTAAAACAAATACAAAAGAAAACAAATAAAAAAAAGAAAAGAAAATGTCTTTAATGCTTGCTAAAGTTAACAATATTATAAAAGAACTGAATATTAGCCCCAGTAATGAAACAAAATACAGGGGCGTAGCCAGAAATTTTCTTAGAATTACGCACGCCAAAGGCATGCCCGAGCGGGGGGGATTCGGGAGGCCTCCCTCTGTGAAAATTTTGAAACTCAGGACGCCTGTAGATGCATTTTTAAAAATCTTTTTTCGAATCAATTTTAAGAGGATATTTTATAGAACAATTACAGACAGCCTCGACCTATTCCCGGATTTAGTTTTTGCATTACATACTGTGCATAATGAGTGCTACGCCTTTGAAAAAAGATAAATACTCATTTGTAGGGATTCCTTTTTGCGATTTGCAGTGGCTATGCTACTTTCACTTCATCGATGGGACTTATATACTACAGTGACATTCCAAATGTGGGTTTTTTAAAGCTCATTATGCGAGGTTAGTATTGTTCAATTTTTGTGACACTTTTGGATTCCTGTTTACGTTAAAACTGTTTTTAACATATGTAAAATTATAGCCAATCCAATAGTATGTCTACAAGCGGTCCGAGCACATTTCTTAAAAAAAAAAATTAAAACTAGACTGGTCGCAAGTTACAACTGTTGCAATATAACGTTGTTTACTGGTTTGCTGCGCATCAAGTATCTAAAAATCAGTCTAAAACATTTGTCGGAATACCAGTAGTATGTCTGCATGAATAAACTTCCTGTAATCGTGAAGTTTGCAAGTTTTAATTTCTGAACGTTTACAGATCATGACGTAACCGATTTGCGGTTCGCGTAAATTTTATTTTGCGTAACCGACACGCGTTCACGTGAAATATTGTGCCCTGCCCTATGCAAGTAACAAACTTACTCAAAACAGTAAAAGCATTCTTGATTTAATATTTGTCTCTTGTCCATTATATGTTGAAACTGTTGAAGTTCTAACCCCATTCTATAGCGACCATTCCCCAGTTGCACTTTATATTGGTCCCAAATTACAAAAAAAGAAGAAGAAAGAAAGGCATTCCAGAGGACTTTATGGGATTACCCATCTGCCGATATTTGTGGTCTAAAAACATTTATTTTGGACTGAGTGGGATAATATTTTTGATTCGGAATTGATCGATACAATAATTTCAAATGTAACGAACATTCTACTGAATGCAACTAAAACGTTACAGTACGACCAAATGACAAACCCTTTATGAATGGAACCATTCGAAGATTAATCAGGCAAAGCCAAAAGCTATACCACAAAGCTAAAACTCTCAACACACCAGTAGCTTAGAAAAAGTAAGAAATCTTGTAATTAAGGAAGTACGTAGATTTAAATCCGATTATTTTAACACACTTGATAATAAAATTAATAACTTTTCTTCTTCTTCTTCTTTGCGTTCGCTGACTACACTTCTAAATTTGATCGTACAATGAAGAGCATCGTCCTCTCTAGGTCCTCCTTGTTGCCATAGAGCTTGGTAGCAAGAGATTCTTGATGAGGCTAGATTTTCTTCCTGGTTTTCTGCTGCTGCGGACATCTCTGGAGGATGTGCAATGTTGTCCGGTCTTCTTGACCGCATGTGCATATAGGCGAAGAGGCAAGGCGGAACTTCCTGTGCATGTGTGAGTTCAGCCTGTTATTAGTGTTATGTCCAGTGCGGAGACGAAAGAGTGTGACCTGCTGCTGTCTAGTTACGAGATCGTAGCTGTCTTTGTTTTTGGTGATCTCATGATTGCTTTTATGATGTTAATTTTCTCTTGGAATTCGATGTTGTTGCACTGCTGTTCTTTGCTTGCTCCTTTTTTTGCCAGTGTGTCCGCTTTCTCATTTCTTAGGATACCATAATGGGCTGTTATCCATTGAAGGATCACCTGTCTTTTTTTGGTGACTTGTTGGAGCTTTGTGGACAGCTTTGTGTCATTTTCGATGGCTTCCAAGACAGATAGTGCGTCAGTGAGGAATACAACTTGCTGGCAGTCATCTGAGTAATGCTGAATGATGGAGGCAGCTTGGATGAGCGCTTCAGTCTCTGCTCGATAGTTGGTGCAGTGCAATCCAGTGGCTACACTTGTGTCAAGGTTATCGCCGCATGGAAATTCCATGTGGATTTCATCACCTCCATTGGACATTGCATTGGTTGCTGATCCATCTGTGTACACATGTATCCATGCTTCTGATGGGTATTTCTCAGCTATTGTTGCAAGGGCAAGATATCTCTTTACAAGGTTGTCCTGCTCATCACCTGAGGTGAGACTTGGGATAGTTTTTTTGACCTGGATGTCTGGTGTCGCTATGGCCCATGGTTTAGCTGTGTCCTTCGTGTTAAAGGAGAGTGTTCCACTGGATAAGGTGGTTCTGTGTTGTCTGAGAAGCCTTCGGGTTAAAGGAGAGTGTTCCACTGGGTAAGGCGGTTCGGTGTTGTCTGAGAAGCTTTCTGTATTCATGCACAAAACTGCTGCGCTTGAGCTGGTTTGTTGTGTTGTTGTTTAGTCTTTATCTCATTGCATGGTCTGTCACACTAGTGAACTTTTCAGCTTGAATCATGATCTTCGCTTCTCGCCTTTTGTTGAGAGGCTGTATGAGTAAGCTTTTCCATGTCTTTGATTGGTGTCGACTTCGTTGCTCCTGTTATGATATGGAGAGCTTGGTTCTGGACTTTGTCAAGTGCCTGCTGGTTTGTTTTAGCTGTTGTTGACCATGCTGTGGAACTATTCGAGGTGAGGTCTTATTCCTCGGTATACTGTTTTTAGTATTTTTTTGTTGGCTCCCCATGTGGTTCCAGCAAGTTTTCTGAGAATAAGTTAATAACTGATGATACTGGATCAAAACACTGGTGGAAGCTTGTTAATACGTATTTAAAAAAAAAAAAAAATTGTGGATCTAGTAATTCTTTGATACCCTTGTTTGTTGATGGCACTGTCATTGAAGACCCCAAAGAATTAGCTAATGCATTCAATGAGGTTTTTTTTATAAAACAATCCACCGCAGATTCTCCACCAGTAGAACTTCCAATGCTAGTTAGTATGGTTAATGATTCACTTACGGATATTGTGCTAGAGCAAACTGAAGTGGAGGACATCCTAAATTCACTTGACGTATCCAAATCATTGGGTCCTGACCTTATTAGTAATAAATTACTGAAATTATTAGCTAAAGAACTCTCCTTTTTTCCATCTGTACGGAAACTTGCAAATGTAAATCTTATTCATAAGACCGGCCTCGGTGGCGTCGTGGTATGCCATCGGTCTACAGGCTGGTAGGTACTGGGTTCGGATCCCAGTCGAGGCATGGGATTTTTAATCCAGATACCAACTCCAAACCCTGAGTGAGTGCTTCGCAAGGCTCAATGGGTAGGTGTAAACCACTTGCACCAACCAGTGATCCATAACTGGTTCAACAAAGGCCATGGTTTGTGCTATCCTGCCTGTGGGAAGTCGAAATAAAAGATCCCTTGCTGCTAATCGGAAAGAGTAGCCCATGTAGTGGCGACAGCGGGTTTCCTCTCAAAATCTGTGTGGTCCTTAACCATATGTCTGACACCATATAACCGTAAATAAAATGTGTTGAGTGCGTCGTTAAATAAAACATTTCTTTCTTTCTTTCTTATTCATAAAAAAAGTAGTATTCACAAACTTTCAAATTATAGACCAATCTCATTAAGTAATATTTCTAAACTTTTTGAAAAATGCATTTTTAAACACATTTTTAACTTCTTTAGAACTAACAACATTATATCAAAATTTCAATCTGGATTTATTCCAGGTGATTCAACCGTAAACCAGCTTCTGGATTTGTATCACTTTATTTGTCAATCTATGGATGAAAGAAAGGAAGTTAGAGCAGTATTTTGTGATATAAGTAAAGCATTTGATAGAGTTTGGTACAAGGGTTTAATTCACAAATTGGAAAATGTTGGTGTAAAAAGAAAATTATTAACATGATTAACATCATGTAGTATTGCATAACCAGTTTTCTCATATCAAGACTGTCCCTGCAGGTGTCTCTCAAGGTTCCGTCCTTGGTCCTATTCTGTTTTTGATGTATATAAATAATATTGTAAGTGATATCACCTCAAATATACAACTGTTTGCTGATGATACTTCGCTGTATATAACTGTTGAAAATCTTAATGCATGTTGTAAAATCTTAAACACAGATTTAGAGAGTATTAATAGATGGGCAAAAAAATGGTTAGTAAAATTTAGTCCTAATAAAACTGAAACAATGACTTTCAGTCATAAAAATAAAAACACTAATAATCCTAGGTTATTCTTAGACAATGTTCAGATATCTGAGGTTGAGATTCATAAACATTTGGGTCTTAACGTTTCAAAAATCTGGAGAATGGGACTATCATATAAAAGATATTGTGGATAAGGCCAGTAAAATGATAAATTTTCTTCGTTCATCTAGATGGGCATAAGAAAAAAATATACAGATAATTTATTCTTCTCATATTTGACTATGCAGACATCATCTGGAACAACTGTACCCTCTATCAGGCAAATACCCTTGAAAATCTCCAATTAGATTCTCTCCATACAATTTGTGGTGCTAACAGAAATTATGCCGTCATTAAATAAAATTATTTAATTTATTTGATGTAATATAATTAAAATATAAAAATTAAACTGACATGTCACTGCAGACTGACTACGCTATATATGATAAATTGTCGTCCCCTTGCAACCCCATTGTTCTTGATCGTGCATGTGACATTCGCATGTTAACTGTTGTGTCACGTTTAGGCAATGGATACCGCCACTGGCATAAATAAATTATACGGCATATTGATAAACAAAACCAATAACAAACTCATCATTATTTGCCGTGGCAATTTTCTTAATTGCAGAGGTTGCTAAAGTGCACTAATATTTTTCTTACAATGTTAGTTTGTTACATTTATTTTTTTAACGTCCAAAGGGACGTAGAAAGTGGTTCTTTCTACACCCGAATATTTTTACATACCCTGTATATAGCTGGTATTCAAAACTTGTGGCACCATGTTTCTCAACTGAAATACATATAGTGCAACAAATGGACACACAAACCAAAAATGTATAATCTACCATACTCACTAATCTCGATTGAAGTACTTGCATCATTATTAACAAAATAAATCTTCCAATGACAACATAAAACATTTGCCCGCCATTTTAAATTTACTAAATAGAGGGAAGCAACTTGCCCTGCACATTAAGAAAAGTATTGACTTAATGTGCACCGTGGACTAGATGTAAAGGTATTTGATGTCAAACATAGGATTGTTGGGGTGTTAGAGCATAAATCTTTGACTACTCTTTGGTGGACAGCAATTGCGAAAACATTACATAGCTTGCTCGTATATATATATATATATGGTCTCTGACTGTAATGAGAGCCAAATGTCCGTCTAACGGACATAGCTCTCTTACAGTCAGAGTCCTCGGGCGATTTGAAAACGGGGTCAACCTATTTACAGTCCAGAGCCCGAAAGTATCCCAGAGACAAAAACAGAACCCGTATGTTAATGTCAAAGTGTATATTGTTCATATTTGGCACAAAGATACACCTCCGTATGATGTATTTAAATAATGTAAAACAAATAAATGTATTTAAATAAAATTCACCAATTGCTTTGAGTGCCAGAGCTAGCCCTGCATTTGATTATATATATATATATATATATATACATACAGTCAAACCTGTCTATGGTGGCCATCTGTGGGACATGACAAAAGTGGCCGTCATAGAGAGGTGGCCGCCGTATGCAGGTCATATATAAGTCCGAATTTTTAAAAACAATTACACGTATGTTGCAATATAACTATTAAGGAGGCATATACATGTGCAAAAACATAATTAAAAACAAGACAAAAAATTATCATCTATATGCGTGGTTTCTTGCACTTTCCTATGACTAGAGGAACACAGTTTTCTCCGGTCATACTTGCACATAGTGCCACGGTCAGTCTCTTCTTAGAGCGCTTACCTTTCACCTTTCACTTTAAGGGTTGCCTTTGTTGTATCCCTGTAAAACAGACCGGTCTCGTCCATATTGAAAATGTCCTTAGGAGCATACCCGTCACACACCACTGGCAACTTTGACTTCCAGTCCTCAACTGCAGTGTCACTTACGTCACCTCGCTCCCCACTTAGTGTACCTGTGACGATGTTGTGCCTATGCCTGAATGAATCCAGCCACCCATTTGACGCTTTGAAACTCGCTATTCCCAAATCTTCGGCAAATTTTAATGCCTTCTCCTTAATCAGTGGACCACTGACATTTATTCTACGAGCAGTGGCATTTTGGAACCATTTCCAAACCAACATGTTAATATCCTCATTGCCTGTAAGTTTTCTCTGCCTTTTTCTGTCAGAGGGCTGGTTGTTATCATAATCTGCCAACACCTCCGCTTTTCTCTTTAAAATGCCATCAATCTGAGTTCTACCCACCCCGAAATGTTCAGCAATTTTTCTAGCACTCAATTTGTCTTTCTCTGATTTTTTAATGACCTCTACTCTCTGTTCCAATGTTAACGCGATCGGCTTACTGGGTTTAGGTGGCATTTTGAAAATAAATATCAGAAATAAACTGCAGCAGTATTTAATTCCTTCTAGAGTTGACACGTTTAACTTCAGTTGTTTTAGGGTAGATACCCTCTTATCAACTGTGTTTAATGACCACCGCCGATGACTAGTACATCGCACCGTTAATCCAGATTAAAAACACTTGTTAATTAACGAACACAGCTAAGCGACCGACGACCTTTAAAGGACTGCTGTTTATCAAGCCAATTGGTTATATCAACAAAAACATCTTATGTTTTTTTTTACGATTGCCGACATTTTTTTATAACTTGCACTAAAAAGCAATTGTGGCCGCAATAGTAGGTTCATTTTCACTTTTTTATGACAAAAGTGTGGCCGCTGGCCCGTTGAGTACGTGGTTGCCATATAGAGGTAAAATAAATAGTAAAATTCATTGGGGGGACCTCAGGGTGGCCGCCATATGGAGATGGCCGCGAAGGCAGGTATATATATATATCAGTGGTGGGGAAAAGCCCCTTTTTCCCGTTCTGGGACCGATTCTCGATCTCTGAGACCGAAATTATTTTTTAAAAACGTGCGTTTGCCGGTCCCACTTTTGTCATTCTTGTCGGTCCGAAGCACCTGTCCATTTCTATTATTGAAACAAATTCCTATCCGTCAAATGGACCAGCTGGCCTCAGACCACAATTAATTTCACTATGTATTCTCATGTAGCCCCAGTGGCTGTAGCACTTTTATTAATTTCACCAGGCCATTAGCATTTCACGGGAAACATTACCTGCCTGGGCCCATTGAACACTCGAAAGGACGACATCTGTTGTCCAGCTCTTTTCCGCGTTATATCAATGTAAACAAACACACGTGGGCTAAGGGACCGAATCACACCCATTTCTCTGCATTTTACACAAATTTTGCATGACTTCAATGTGCTCTGGGGGACATTATGCAGTATCCAGTGTAAACCAAGTGCACATATTCACTAACTGCATCCTCTCACCTGTCAAACCCAGTGTAACAATCCAGTATACTAAGCAGCTCCCCAGCCATTAATCACATCACAAGAAAACTATATTTTCTCGCATTAACTTCCGTATTTTGGACAACCAAATGGGTGGATAACTCTAGTCTGAGGCCAGCTTGCCCAGACATCGGTATCTTGTGCATGATTTAAAATAATAAAAAAATAGTGGTCAATATGGCTGGTGTTTCAGACGTGATTGAATACTCATACTTTTTATACATATATGGGAATTAAAATTCATAACTTTTATTCATTTTTTATATTATTTATTCCATTATGTAAAATATATACAATTTGTGGGGGGTTTTCACTGATAAAAAAAAAAAAGTTTCATATTTTCATATTTATCGTTTCGCGTTAATGATTCAAGATAAAACTATACAAATGTCACTGATTTAAAAAAACTACTATTTGGCAAATATCGTCTTTTAAATGTTCTTCTCTTCTTTTTTTTAATTCCTTTCTTTTTCCCCCTCCACCTCCCCCCGATAGTGACGACATCAAGTGGGACCGATTGACAATTTAATTTTTCCCCACCCCTGATATATATATATATAATCCAATATCTTATATTATATACTGAGAGGCATAAATGATGGGTATTTTGCTGATATTTTCTTATACTGGTAACAACTATAACTGAAAGAAGATATTGTTCAAATCAGGATTTTAAGCAATAAAATGTGGTTTTAAACAAAAAACACAACTAGGTTTTTTGGCAATAAAACAGCAATTTTTTAACATTACTTACCATGGCATATTAAAAAAAGACAGAAAACATAAAAAAATGGGGAGACGAGCAGGCAATGCACATGCGAAAAGATTTTCATATGCAATGCTGTATTGTTGTAATAAACACCAGTTATGCTTTTTGCTAAAAACTTTTTTCTGATTTGAAAAAAAATCCTCTTTCACTTACAATTATTACCAATATGTTATTTGTCCACATACTTAACATATGTAATTTGACATTTCTATAATAGATTATTAAGTGAAATACCCATTGCGATATAGTGATTTCCCTAGAAATTTGGCAAGGCATGGTAGATCGAACACTTTTGGGGCATTTTCACCATTTTAGGGGCACTTGTTTTTCATTAAAAATACACAAAAATTGATTGAAATAAACATTAATGTAATTTATGTGCTTACTTTAATAAATGAATGGCAAAACATATAAAAGGCATATTTTATTAATTAAATAGTGAAAAAGGCTTGTTTAATCTCAGAGCAAGATGGTGCTGCACTATGCTAAAACAAGCTGGGGAAAACACTATGATATTTATGCCTCCGTATATAATTATATAATATAAAATATTAAATTTTCCGGAACTGAAGTCTCTTTGGGTGCTTCAGCTTGGTTGAACAACCTGGATAAAAAAAAATAATTAAGGGTGGGAAAAAACACCTATTTGGAACAAAACAAAATGACATTGTTTTGATGTATTCACCAGATCGGGAGGAAAAAAACTACGTGTACCTGCAAAGATTGCAAATATCAAATAACAACCTGCATTTTGGAATTTATATGTGCATTTTTGCATGTAAGCACACTGTATTTCAAACACTTTGCCTGCTTGAGGGCAACAAACTCTAAAAAACACAACCCATGTTTTCCAGCTCTTTCTCCCAGGATATTGGTTTAAACAAACACACCCACTAAATCTGGCCGGAGTACACCCATAGTTTGAAAAAAGGCATTCCCTGTGGGAAGGAGTATAAACATTTGTCACAATTTTGTGTTGTATTTTAAAGGCAAATCCACAATATAATGGAACAATAAACATGTTACTTCTGAGAGTTAAGAATTAAATTACTTTTTCAGACTCGAGCAATAAAATGCAAATATTAATGGCTACCACAACTCCCCCTATTTACTGGCCTGCATGACGGCACATAAGTCTGTACAGCAACCATTAAAACAATCGCTTCTCTCACTACTGTTCATATAAACATAAACAACTAATGGACATGACTTTTCATAAGTTTTAGGTAGACGACACATCCTATTATAGTTTGTTTCAGGTTAATATACATGCAAATAAGATAAATATAGATCATTTTTTAAAATGGTGTTCCATGTTACTTAGTTTTGGATAACACAAATTGATAAAATAACAAAGCCAATGTCACATGTCAAAATATATTATTATTATTATTTTATACATGTACAACAAAATCTGTTGGTTATTAACTATAAATGAGCACAAATAATGTTTTCATTTACCACATGGGAGAATGAAAATTGAGAAACAGACTATAGCTGAAATTAAGTCATGTGATCAGCTTTATATTATGGGGAGCCATTTTTGTTGTGTTCAGTGTTAATCTGGGTGAATTTCAAAGTGTGCTTGGTGTTTACATTTATTAATACATAACATAAAATATTTCATTTATGTATTCATAAATTACAAATCGGTCTTTATTGCAGCTTTTATACATATTAGTACAACTTTATGGAAGTTGATATTCCAGATTATTCATGACAGCAGTGACACAAAAATGTGTTCATAGGTGCTATGCTAAGAAAATACATTGAACAGTGCTGGCAGAAATGTGCCTAAAGTGCATTAATTCAGTTTTATTGAATCAAATTTTTATCTAGCAGGTTAATACATATTTTCACAATCAAGATGTGATGTTTTGACAATTGTTCTATTAATTAAATTAACATTGTTTGTTTGTTTGTTTACAAAACCCCATCACTTGTTTCCACTCTTTTTGACCATAATCTCTTCATGTGAAACTCATAAATGAGAAAATGTCAAGAAACTCCCATAACATTAATTTGACATAAAGAAGGAATCTTACCCTAACCCTAGCTGTTTAAAGGAGAGGACAATTAAGGCATTTGGCCTGGTATGCATATTCAACGATATATAATGCACATTATTGCTTAATATCAACACGTATAATCGTATAGTTAATTAATAAAACGGTTAAATGTGACGGCTATTATATATAAAGGGCGCAGCCATTTTGTACCATCTCAGTGAGTACGCCCTCTGTCGAGCTGGTGGTTACGTAATACTTAACGCGTAACGTCAGGAATGAGCCTTAGAACTAGAGAAACACAATCTGCCTGGTTTTTGCGGGATGATAAATAGTCATACATTGCAATGTTCTGTAATAATACACATCCCAGTAAGCCAGCAATAAGTATATCCAGCACTATATATATATTATTTTTCAATACAAAATAAAATACCATTGTCAAAGTGGCTACACAACAAGTCGAAACAATTAACAATGTTTTGCCCATGCATTAACCTATTTACTGAAATGATACACAGAGTGTTTTCTTAGTTAATTGGTCTATGCTGTTAGTTGCTTCTACCTGTGGTTCCTGATTGGCAGGTGTGTATTTGATTGATAACCAGATGAGCCAATTAATTGACGCTGTCTAGACACAAAAATACATACCGGTATTGTGGAATATTACCTGTCGCCCCTAAAATTGTAATGGACATGGTTTATTACTGTAAATAGTTCTGTAAAACTATTGATTAAGTAGACTATTCCATCTAAAACCACAGAACTGACCAATTACATAGTCCCAAAGAAAAGAAAATTATTACTTGGGTATCGTGGGTTGTCGTTTTTGCTCCAATTTAGCATATCAATAGGCCTAATAGTGTACATTTTTCCTTTGGATTATTTAACAGAGAAAAATACTATAACCCCATTTTGTTCCGTTAATGCAACTTGAAATATATTTAGTTAAATAGTTTATTATATTATTATGTCATTTATGCTGTTTTACAAGTGAGGTTGATCAAAGAGAAGCGCCGTGTCGAAACTTACTGCTTTTGTTTACACTGTACATACAGGAGATGGTCAGGAACTGACGTCACTTCGCCCCAAGCTATCCCACCGGACGTCACAAAAACGAAACAAAATAGCTGCCCCCAGTTAGCAGGAATAATCATGGTTTTTTATTAACTCTAAAATTACGCGTTTTTCATTTGCTAAAGTGTCGGTATGTGTTGGTGGTCCGGGTATGCATCTTTCCAACACATAAGGCTCTTGTTTGAGTTGACCCTACCTTTAAGCAAAAAAAATTTCAAACTATTTTAACTGGTTCCTGAAGTGGTAATTGTGTTTACTAAGTAGTGTAAAAAACAGTTTGTGACAAATAGCAGGCTGAACTTGCATGTACCCCTGGTAAAGTGCAACTTAATCACTTCATCTGTATACTTCATTATTTTCGACATGTTCCGAATTATACCAGAATCATAATTTGTGACTTGTCAAATATTTGTAACCTGTGGTTGAAACAAAAATAAAACTGAGACTCCTCGTACCAATACTAGAAACCAGTAAAATATAATAAGCATTCCATACTATAAAGCACACAGTCATTCACAATTCTGCACGCTATGTATAATACAAACTCGCAATTATCACTGACTTATCACATCTGCATACAGTACTCAATATAAGATACAATTAAAAATAGATATAAATGTGTAACCAGACATCTAAGTCTGTTTGCGTAGGCAAAAGTAATGCAGAAGTGTACATACTTCAAATATTTTCATAACACTTATTCTTCGCAGAATATTTAGTTATACCAAGAAAATAATTATGTCTGCTTTTGAGAAAGTAATCTGACTAAATTAGAAAATCTGGTTATAAAGGGTGTTGCATGCAGTCTTATTGTCGAGTTACGTGAAACTAGAACTACCTGAATTAAGAAATTAATATTTAATTGAAATCTTGGTGAATTAATAATTAACACCTTATTTCATACAGAAAGTGAACTTTAACAATTCATTTATTTTATTTAAAACAACAATCTTAATTTATTATGTTTACATTGAACTAAAATAAGATATTTCAAGAATAAAGTGACACTTGACTGGTGTAAACGGTGCAGTATGTGTTGATGTCTTGTTTCATACACAGCAAACGCGAATTCTGCAAAAGTTGCAATCATGGATGTGAAAGATTTCCAAATAAAAAATAGTCTGTCTTTTGATGGTTAGTATGTGCTGTTATTTTGGCAGTCCTAATTCAGTGACATAGAAGTAATTTGATATTAAAGTGACATACCCTGGTTTTTAATCACTGCTGCATATTTTTCATTATTGAAGCCATATTTGATAATTGATATCGGGCATTACTTACACCCAAAGTGTTTCTGGTTATTCTGTTATTTGTAATGCCACAAAATTAATGTTTGTGGAAACATACTTTAATCTTTTTTTTCTTTCTTTTGTTTTTTAGAGAATTTCCCTGTTTCAACTTCACAGACTTGTTTCACTTGTTGAATCTTTGTTCAGATTTGTTACAGGTTTGCAGATTAACCAAACTTACTGTTGTGTTTCCATGGTTTCAAACTAGGATCTGTGACTTTAAGTTGGTAATACTTTGCGATAAGAAAATGAGCTGGGTAAAGGGAGATGGCATTTGATTATTGAAACAATACCCCATTCCAGCCTGAACTAAAAGTGTTGGTTTTTTGTTGACATTTTGTCATTAATCTTGTTGGCTTGTTTATTATAGTCCAGTAAAATTTGTTGTATTTCTCTTTGTAGAGTGAGGAGGACAATGACATGTGGGATGATTCAGCTCTCATCTCGGCCTATGACAAGGCAGTTTCTGCCATGAAGGTACACACACGTATGCAGGATGCATGTGCACACACACACACACACACACACAATGCGCGCACACACACCACATATATAAAGTTAAAGTTTGTTTTGTTTAATGACACCACTAGAGCACATTGATTTATTAATCATCAGCTATTGGATGTCAATTGTTAATTTGTCATGTAGTCTGGTGTTAAGAAAATTAATCTTTGGACCTCGCTAAACTCGCTCCAAGGATGATTTTGTTGACTCTTGTCAGAAAAAACATCTACAACAGAACTTGTGCCAGAAACTATTATTTAGAAGCAACATGGTTTGTTTATGGTATTGATAAACTGTCAAAATTTTCTTAGTGTGCCACAATTTTTGCACTTACAATTTTTAACTATGCATAATAATAAAACCTATTGTAAAGCCACAAGATGTTTCTGATTTTCCTGATGTTTGTAATAGATCCCCGTCAGTGGACCCATTGGGCTATTCCTCATCTCAGACAGTGTACCACGACTGGTATATCAAAGGCCGTCACATATGCTATCCTGTATGTGGGTTGGTGCATATAAAAGATCCTTTGCTATTAATGGAAAAATATATTGGGTTTCCTCTCTAAGACTATACATGTATGTCAAAATTACAAATGTTTGACATCCAACAGCAGATGATTAATAAATTAATAATAGTGGTGTCGTTAAAGAAAACATTTGGTCATTTTGACATATACTGTCAGAGAAGAAACCCACTGCATTTTTCCATTAATAGTAATGGATCTTTTATATGCAACATACCAGACTGGATAGCACATACCACAGCCTTTGATATACCAGTTGTGGTGCACTGGCCAGAACTAGAAATAACTCAATAGACCCACCGATAGGGATCGATCCCAAACCGACCGCACATCAAGTGAGCGCTATGTCCCGCTCCTATTTTTGTAGGAGGATGGGATGGACTATAGTTTTACTCCTGCAATTTAGTTTCATGACAAACATTTGTTAACATTGTTTTGATGGCTAGTGCTATTTGAAGTCACTTTGTGGCGTCATAAAGATATGAAATTCATGACTACATGAAATTCACGACTAATACATTTTGGTCCACTAACTATTTCTGTTTTGGATGTTAATGATTCTGTTGGATGAGTATTGTTGTTTCAACCACAAAAATATTTTATTCGTAGGCAAAGTTGGCTGAAAGAAATGGAGATGAAATTGAAATCCCAGAAGCTCAGACTTTGACAGAGACAGAAAAGATGATGAAGAAGAAGAAGAAAAAGAAGAACAGACCAAAGAAAAAAAAGCAAAAGGTTCATGCACACATATATGATTTGCTGCTTTGTGTCTTAAATCAGTTCCATCCTAGTCTATAGTGCGGGAAGAAGCAAAGGTTAATTCACACATATATGATTTGCTGCTTTGTGTCTTAAATCAGTTCCATCCTAGTCTTTAGTGCGGGAAGAAGTAAAGGTTCATTCACACATATATGATTGGCTGCTTTGTGTCTTAAATCAGTTCCATTCTAGTCTATAGTGCGGGAAGAAGTAAAGGTTCATTCACACATATATGATTTGCTGCTTTGTGTCTTAAATCAGTTCCATTCTAGTCTATAGTGCGGGATGAAGTAAAGGTTCATTCACACATATATGATTTGCTGCTTTGTGTCTTAAATCAGTTCCATCCTAGTCTTTAGTGCTGGAAGAAGCAAAGGTTCATTCACACATATATGATTTGCTGCTTTGTGTCTTAAATCAGTTCCATCCTAGTCTATAGTGTGGGATATAGCTGTTTGTGGCATGCTCATCTGAGATCTTTGGGTCATAGGACTGAATCCTCTCGGCGGTCTCTTTGGGTTACTGTAAATCATAAAATATTAGCGATCTTAATATTTTGCAAAATACAAATAAGTGATATCAGAAACAAAAACAAAAGACTAAAGCTTAAGTTGTAGGATCAGTTTTGACATGCACCTTACAGATGCTTAAATGTAGTAGAAAATGTAACATAACAGCAATTGTGTGTTCTGTCAATCACCAACAAAACAGTCTGTTGTACATCATGTTAAATATAGCATCATGAAATATTAGCGTTTTTTATGCTAGTTAACATTTCCTGATTTACAGTATTTCCCACTCCAACCGATGGCCTATTACTGGTATGTCAAAGGCTGTCAAGTGTGGTACGTGTTCTGTTTGTGGAAAAGTGCATATTAAGTATTTGTTTGCTGCTAATGAAAAATGTAGCAGGTTTCCTGTGAAGACTGCTCTGAAGATATTGTATGTGTACTCGATATGTTCTAGGTTTTACCTCAGTGGTACCATAAAATGTTAGGACTATGCACATTTTCATTTGGGATATCAGAATTCTAGAGATTGAGACAAGAAAACTGCTACAAGGAACATGTTTACTACTCCTTCCAATAAGCTCATTCAAAACACCTCTGAAAACATTACATGTAGTTTTAGTTTAAATCCAATTGGTTAAACTTTTCGTCACACACAACTATTTTAAAACTGGTTTCAGTTTTTACTGATTTTAAAAAATAACCTAACCACCTTCAATGACAGTTTGATTGTATGTTATGATCAGCATGACAGAATTAAAATCTCTGATAAAAGTTTTCATTAACGTTAGAAGTCTTTTCCACTTTGACAGCCCTTGCAGCTGTTGCAGTATGAAATCCAAAATTTCTAAAAGGGAATGGTCCCAACCATAAATATGTTTAACAGAAATATATGGATTATAAGTGTATATTGTTAGGTTTGTGCATTTTTTATTTTATTGAGTTGTTAATTAGGAATAAACTATGTATAATTATGATTAATTTGTAGGGTTTTTTATATTATTTTGATCACAATTAAATGTAAAGATAGGAAAATAAATGTATGACACATACAAATAGGATAGATCTTTAATTCTAGTGTACATGTATTTTTAAAACCTGTCATAAATTTTCCTCTGTTTTAGCAGTAAATGTTATATAAAAATTGTAACCCAGGGGAGATTCCTATTAATAAATATCCGAAGTTAAGCCCACGTTATGTGGGTTTAAATATAGGAAATCCTGATACACGTCGTTTTAAATATAGGAAATCCTGATACATGTCGTTTTAAATATAGGAAATCCTGATACATGTCGTTTTAAATATAGGAAATCCTGATACATGTCATTTTAAATATAGGAAATCCTGATACATGTAGTTTTAAATATAGGAAATCCTGATACACGTCGTTTTAAATATAGGAAATCCTGATACATGTCGTTTTAAATATAGGAAATCCTGATACATGTCATTTTAAATATAGGAAATCCTGATACATGTAGTTTTAAATATAGGAAATCCTGATACACGTCGTTTTAAATATAGGAAATCCTGATACATGTCGTTTTAAATATAGGAAATCTTGATACATGTCATTTTAAAACCTATTTACAAAACCCAAACCAGTTTGTGTGATAAATTCCCCAGTAGTTAATGATTGATGTTTGATCTTTCAGTGGAATGTTGGTGATTTCTGTCGTGCAGTATTCAGTGAGGACGGGTTGATCTACACCGGTCAGATCACTGACATTGACTACGACAAGGGCACTTGTGTAGTGAAGTACAAAAACTACGGAAATGAAGAGGAGCACAAATTATCCGACATTTTGCTACCAAGTGTGAAGATCAAGAGAACTGGTATTGGGCATTCGTCAGCAAGTGAAGTACGTTGATATAATTCATTTGTGTATGTTTTTCAGGTAATGGAGGTACTGGAAAGTCATGGAATTTTGACGTGTGTCACAGAAACCGGGAACATTTTGTTCACTATTGTGTTGCGATTTGATACACAATTTTAAAACACTAAACAGTAGTTGCTGATCAATTTTATATTGACTGGAAATATCACTAATCAAGATTTTGAAAACAAAATGTTCTATGGGAAAGTCACGAAAAATGAAAATATTTCGTAATTTTCCCCCCCAATTAAGTCACCACAAAAAGAGTCAAATTGTAATTCACATCAAACCTAATAATATTAAATCGGAAAAATCTTGAAGAAAATCCGAATGATTATGGAAAATATCGTTTAAAAGTTATTGAGACTCTTTGAATTGAGTTGATAACAAAGTGTAAAGAAGCCTGTTATCACATGCTTTGTTCCTCTAGCAAAGTTTTTCTGTGACACATAACACTCAACTTTTTATTCTTATTAAGGCACAGTTGCATGGCAGTTAACTTACTACATGGTCCAATAAAATATTGCCTGAAAAATATATATTGGTACCTTTATTTTGTCCTAAAACGTATATATAGTAGCTATGTTCATATCCAACTTGTTATCGATAATTTTATTACATGATGCAACCATAAATCAGAAAAAACAATTTGATTAAGTTTTATACGCCCGTCTATGATGGGTCGTATTATGGTATGGCTTTGTCCGTCTGTCCATCTTTTAACTTTTGCTTGTCATGGACCATATCTTGCATACAGGACCATCAAACCTCACATGTAGGAACAACTTGGGATGGCGGTGTGTCGCGTACTATTACTAGGTCACTGTAACCTACTTTTCACGGTCTACTGCATATAACAGTAAATCCTTGTCCGGACCATATCTTGCATACAGGACCATCAAAGTGTTAACCTCACATGTAGGAACCTACTTTCCACGGTCTACTGCACATACCCGTAACATATTCATTAATATCTATGGTTTTCCATCAAACTCCTGATGGACGTATCATGTACATGTATGTATGCTTGGAACAACAGGGATCAAATTTCAAAATAAATACAGTTAAATAATTTCCTGTAAAATAAATATATTTGATTTTTTTTTCTTCTCCTTTTGAAAGTAATTTGCAAATTAATTTTCCAGTCCGATGTTCTTGGCCAATCAACTTCACAACCAGGCTCTGGTGCAGCCAATCACAACCCAGCTTGGCAAGGAACAGGCTTCTTGCCTCCACAACAACCATTTCAACAAATGCCACAGGTGATTTTTAAAAACATTTCTCAGGATACTCAAGTAAAAATAATCATTCAGCTTGTTTTGTCTATCAATCGGAAGATGTTAATTTTCTGGCAGTGGTGGCTGTTGTTGATCACATGAACTTGATGAGGCAACATTATTATTTTATGCCTGGTTCGTATTCTGCTGTTTTGTTCTGTGTGGATACATAGTTTAAATAACATATTATGTTGTGGGTAGTGAGTATATAACACATTTGCCTCCTGCTTTTCCTATGTAACCAAGTTTGAAGAAGATGAGGCATCATTATTCATGCCTAGTTCATATGCTGCTGTTTTGCAGTGTTCAACAAATGTTTGAGAAAGTCACTAGCCCTCCCAGAAACTTTGTCTAGTGCCCTATCTAATATAGTAACACAGTTGATAATTTCCACTAGCCCAGACCAAATATTCACGAGCCGGGGCCGGGGTCTAGTGGATTTTTTTAACCCTGCATTTTGTTCTCTATGGATAGGTAGTTTAAATAACATAATATGTTGTGGGTGGTGAGTATATAAAACGTTTGTCTCTGGTATGTGATCAAGTTTGAAGTAGATGAGGCAACATTATTGTTTTATGCCTGGTTTGTATTCTGCTGTTTTGTTCTCTGTGGATACATAGTTTAAATAACTTCTCATGTTGTGGGTAGTGAGTATTGCCTCCTGCCTCTCCTACATGTATGTGATGAAGTTTGAAGCAGACCATAGCCAGTGTGTTCATTTTGGCAGCAATTGCTGCTGCTGCTGCTATGTCTGCCTATTTTTCATGCTTACAGTTATAAACATCTTTAAATTCAGTAACTGTAGCCGCCTATTTTTCTCAAACTGCCGCCTATTTTTAAAGATAATGAACACCCCTAAAGCTTATGTTACATGTTTATGTATCTTCTCCTTTTTTTAAAGTGTATCGGAGCAGTTTTTGTAATCAAATAGGACTATTCAACGAAAATAATATATATATAATTATTTTTTAAAAACAGTTTCCGATGGGTTTCCACGATCACAAGGCACAAAACATGAAATTTAAAATCTCATGGCCTGCTACAGTTCTTATTTTATGTTCCCACTACACACAGTTTATTCCATTTTGCCTCCAATAGCTAACATACTTTAAATTTTTATTTACTTTTAGCCTCCATACAATATGCCACAAGCAACACCATTTCCAGGTTTTGGAGCATCTGTAAGTATATTCTTGTTTTAAACTGGGTCTATTTCAGGTGCAGTTAGAGAATAATAAAAAGTGCTCAATATTTACATACAGATTTTGGGAATTACTCAGTTTGAGAGTGAAATAATGGAAGTTCTGTTTTGGTCACATCCTGTTTTCGGTTTGTTAGAATTATTAAATCAAACTAACTGTTAGCAGTGGTAGAAATTAGGAACTATTTTCACTGGCCAGGGGGACTAGTAGCTGAGGAAAGTTATTAGTTCCCAGGAAAAATCACTAGCCCCCCACCCTAACTTTATTATTGAAGCAGTTTGAGAAGACAAAACCTATATGGGATCTAGCAAGTTGTTCAAGGATTGAACACACATTACTGTGTTGCTTGTATTTAATCTTCAATTGTGAAAATATAATGGACATGCATAATAAAATGAATAGAAGTGAAGTTTCAAATGTGTTGTCATTTGTGGTTAGTTTTCATATTTCTTTAATGGAGATTCCTTATATAGAAGCCATTGTCACAAGTTTCTGGCTAACAATACTTTTTAAAAGATCATAATTACACATGATAAACATTACAGTAAAGTACACCAACTTGGTCGTCATTCAGTAAAAGTTTTTTGTTTTTTTTAAATTATCCCCCCCACAAATGTGGCAGCAAAGGGTGGGGTGTTTACCACAAAAAATAGCAATTATAATATTAACTAAAGTCATACAACTCCGGAATTATCTTTACTGTTACTGAATTATTTTATTCTGTCCTAATACACTTGGATGTCCATTGGTAAACTGAAGACGTTTGAAAGCAGCTAGTTGAAATCGATCGATGTCAACATGATCTATTACAATGCGTTTATTTATTACTGACAAAACGAACACAAAGCACCAACACACACACGCACACACACACAAACACACACACATAAAAAATACATTTTCCCTTAGGAACATGCCTCATCTATAATCAAAATATTACGGCAATTTTCGGAATTCGGAAACAAAAACCAAAAAGTTCCGATTGTGTTTGCAGTACATATCCGGATTTATAAAAACCGCACAAAACTGCAATACCTTTTGACTTTATCAGTCTGTCATGGCAATTTATTTTGATGAAATACATTTACAGTTTGTATGTTTAACAGGTTCCATTGGCAAAATAGTTTGACTGTCCACATCATGAATCTGGGTCACAACTGCCCAGTATTACTTGCCCGGGGGACTAGCACCATTTAAATTGTACTCGCCCCCAGGGATTTCTACTCGCCTGGGGTGAGGGGGCGAGCCTTAGCTTCTACCCCTGGTTAGTCCATTTGATTGAATAACTACTGAAATGACAAAGGTTCAAATGCCGTGTTGATTACTTGAGACCTAGAAAACTACAAAAACAATTGCTTGGTTAATGCCTAACTTGCCCATTTGTCATTGAATTAAAGACACGATTTACATTTGGGGTGGACGTAGCCCAGTGGTAAAGCGTTTGCCTGATGCACAGTCTGTGTAGGATCGATTCCTGTCAGTGGGCCCATTGTTATTTCTTGTTCCAGCCAATACACCATAACTGGTATATATACAGCTGTGGTATGTGCTATCCTGTCTGTGTGATGGTGCATATAAAAGATCCCTTGCTACTAATAAAAAATATAGCAGGTTTTCTCTCCAAGACAAATGTTTGATATCCAATATAGCCAATGATTGTACTCATCTGAATTTGGTTTTGCATAACCCATCAATGGCGTATTGCAGTGTTTAACTCACAGAGGCCTGTTCTCGGGCAGCTCATTAGTAACACTACAGCGGAGGAAGTGGTAAAGAAGTAGTTTTGTGAATATGGGTCCTGTTCTCGGGCAGCTCATTAGTAACACTACAGCGGAGGAAGTGGTAAAGAAGTAGTTTTGTGCCAAGTAACAATACATTGAATACAATGTACCCCAAATAAAGGACGGGATGTGGCCCAGTGGTAAAATGGCTCGCTTGATGCGCGGTCGATCTGGGATTGATCCCCGTCAGTGGGCCTATTGGGCTATTTCTCGCTCCATCCAGTGCACCACGACTGGTATATCAAAGGCTGTGGTATGTGCTATCCTGTCTGTGGGATGGTGCATATAAAAGATCCCTTGCTGCTAATCGAAAAAGAGTAGCCCATGAAGTGGCAACAGTGGGTTTCCTCTCTCAATATCTGTGTGGTCCTTAACCATATGTCTGTTGCCATATAACCGTAAATAAAATGTGTTGAGTGCGTCGTTAAATAAACCATTTGCAATAAGACAACTTGCCCATATAAAATGACGTCATCAGATATGACGTTCCCTGGTGACGCAATGTTTACGTTCAGCGGAAAATGAACAAACTCCAGTTGCTACAGCTGGACCAATGGGATGACGTTACGTTGTACTGAATGTAACGGAAATTTAATTATAGATGCATGAAACTAATGTCATACTTTAATAAAATGTCACTGCACTGTCTGATACTGGCAAAGTTAGTTCTCACATTGTTTCCATCTTAAATCTGAAGCATACCTTTATGACCTGTTAAAAGATGGGCTGGGAACTTGCTTGGTTGTGTTTAATACCGGTACCCCTAATGCTTCCATCAGACTTCTTTTTAAACCATTAATCTTAACTAATAACATCAAATAGAAATGACATCATAATACGTATATATCATTACTATGTTAATTATTTCTCCAGCACCAGCTAGACTAGCAGAATCAACAAGTTAATAAACTTTGTCATAGACTTGTGTATTATGACCTCTTGACACAATGTAATATTATATTATACAGTTTTGCAGATTTGATTTTATATTTTATACTCTTATTATTATTATTATTATTTTTATTTTTTTGCTGTTAGTTTCAGCAGCGGATGCCAATGATGCCCCCGCCACCCCCACCACCTCAGATGATGGAGGATGTGTGTGATGATGAAAGTGAGGCTCTCAGTGGCATGTTGATAGCCTGGTACATGAGTGGCTATCACACTGGGTATTACCAGGTACGTTAACACACACAGTTTTCAAAAAAAAATTTCCATAAACTCGTGTAAAATTAACAAAATTCATTGTAAATAAAAAGTAGTTGCTTAGCAAATTACCATCAAATTGTATAGATTAAAACTTATTTTTAATACATTGATATAGGCAAATGCTGAAACAATCAATAGTCCTCTACCGGTCAAACCAGAGCTAACTGTAGCTTTGATCTTCTGCCATGTATCACACATATAGGTTTCCAGACAGGTTTTTTTGCAATGCCTCGAGATATTGAACTGAAATTTTGTGTATACAGGCATCAAAATAAGCATTGTGTCTGGTAACCCATTTACAGGTTACCACAAAATATAGCCTGGTAACCTATAGGTTACCACAACTATATGAAAGTTTGAATTGAATTCATGTTGCTACTACTTTTAACGTGGATGTTCTGAAATTGTATCGGTGCGCGCGAACAACGGTACGAGAAACGAAATCCGGAAGTGAATTTATCTGGTGGGCGCTGCTTAAATGCGGAATGACTATAATTGCTTGCAAATGCACAAGTGCGTGCGAACATCGATGCAATTCCTTACGAGAAAATGAAATGTGGAAGTCTGGAATGCATTTGTATTTGAATTTTTATCTAGAACAAACCACTGTTCTCGACTTTTCATACATGTGGTAACCTCCTGGTAACCTGAAAGACTGTTCTCGACTTTTCTTACATGTGGTAACCTCCCGGTAACCTGAACCACCGTTCTCGACTTTTCTTACATGTGGTAACCTCCCGGTAACCTGAACCACTGTTCTCGACTTTTCTTACATGTGGTAACCTCCCGGTAACCTGAACCACCGTTCTCGACTTTTTTGATGCCTGTGTATAGCATTATGATATAGTTACAGATCAAGAATGAGTTTTATGACGGTTTACCCATTTTTGAAAGAGTTATGGCCCTTCAAGGAGGTAGAATTGTTTAGGGTTTGTTTGGGGGGGGGGGGGGGGGGTCAGTAGAATAACACATTTGACCGAGGTGCAGTGGAGGGGGCGGGACGTAGCCCAGTGGTAAAACGTTTGCTTGATGTGCGGTCGGTCTGGGATCGATCCACATCAGTGGCCCCATTGGGCTATTTCTAGCTCCAGCCAGTGCACCACAACTGGTATATCAAAGGCAGTGGTATGTGTTATCCTGTCTGTGGGATGGTGTATATAAAAGATCCTTGCTGTTA
This sequence comes from Gigantopelta aegis, assembly GCF_016097555.1. Classification (NCBI taxonomy): domain Eukaryota; kingdom Metazoa; phylum Mollusca; class Gastropoda; order Neomphalida; family Peltospiridae; genus Gigantopelta; species Gigantopelta aegis. The sequence continues at coordinate 26,023,262 of NC_054700.1, forward strand.
ATTGAAAAGAGTAGCCCTTGAAGTGGCGACAGCAAGTTTCCTCTCTCGATATCTGTGGTCATAACCATATGTCTGACGTCATATAACGTTAAATAAAACATTTCCTTCCTTCCATATGACCGTAAATAAAGTGTGTTGAGTGCGTTGTTAAATAAAACATTTCCTTCCTTCCAAGGTGCAGTGGGTTGCAGGATCGATTGCCATCTATGAATTCAGGTGTGTGGGAAATCCCTTGCTGTTTTATCAGTAGGAATAGCCTTTGTATTGGCCGTGGGTTTCCCCGTCTCTCAACCAAATGCTGAAATAACCAAACTTGGACACCAAATAGCTTCTCATCCTGTTACTACTGCATTAAAAAACTCTAATATCAAATATTCATATTTCTTTTGTTATTTGGTTCATATAAAACATACTCCTATAACTTTACACAAATTAAATTTATTGACTAGTATTGTCATGAAACAGTTTGTTCAGTATCACATCATGATTTAAAATGGAAGTTAAAATTAACAACTGTCACTGATCAACATTTTGAAAACATGTTCCATAATTATCCACAATTTTATAGTATTTATAACCAGTTTTAAAAATAACTGACTGGTATGTACACATAATACAAAATATTTAAAGTAAGCTGTGAAGGTATGTTCTGATGTTTATACAGTACAACAATCAAAATTTTCATAAAAATGTTATCTATGCCCATTGAACAAAATTTTTAAACTGCTACATATATATAAAGAATGCTAAGTGAGTTCCTGTCTGAAACTGTTTATATTGCAACTCGTGTATTTTAAAAGCGTGTGATGTACAATTAAAAACACACGAGTTGTAATATATTGTAATATAAATGGTCTCACACGTGAACGAGTATAGTATTTTATTTATTACACCACACACCAATTAACAAATTGCACAGAATGACTTCCAGAATGACTACACAAGACATGAAAATGCACAGATTAAAGACTGAGAAAATGTTGCATACCAAATGACGTCATCTTGTGGCTACTTCTTTTAGCTATTTATCAATGAAATTTTGCATTCCTATGCCACACATCTATCAATGAAGTTTACACAAACAATATTATAAACATATTCACGGCTAAACTAAATTATTAAAAAAACATATTTTGTTAAATTATGTTACTAACATTAATTATAAGAATTGACAGCAAGTATTTTCTTATTAAAAATATGAATCAAAAGAACCATGTGCACACTTTTTACATAACATCTATGCAGAGTTGTACTGTGACTGTTGCTCACATGATTGAAGGTCATGACCTCTAAAAAGACAATAAATAATAAATGCTACTTTGTATTGCAGCAAAATCATGTTTTTCTAAAAATGACAAATGGATATACATGTATGGCTTTTTTTTAAGTGACGTTTTCTCTCGCACACAATACACACACAATTACAATATTAATTATAGGTATTTATACACAATAAAACAATTACCTACTGATGTTTATATACAGTTAAAGTATTACCTACTGGTGTTTATACACAATTTATAAAGAAAAGAATGATATATACAATTAATTAGAAAATGTTTACATGATTAAAATTACAGATATGTATGTATACACAATTTTAAAAATTACTGTCTGGTATTTTTCGACACCCAAATAAAAATATAGAAGTATATTATATACAATTTCAAAATAAAGGGCTGTTAATAATTATTAATATTTTCATAAGCATATGAACCATGCATTATCAGGGAAACAAGCAGTATTGATAAATATATTCTAACCAAATAAATATTTTTGAAATACACTTTTAAGAGGTGGGGAAAAGTAGAGTTTGTACACTGGAGAAATGTTGATAATTCTTGACATCCCCAGACCAGTATTTATACTCGCACTGCCAACAAGTGGTATACATAAACAATTTAAAGAGTATTACTGGTATTCATTCAGTTAAACAATTACTGGTATTAATAGTGTTCACTTCCAGCATCTTCCATTCTTTTTTTTTCTTTCTTTTTTTTCTTAATTATTGATCGATAGGAACATATTTGAAATCTGTACTGTATCAGTTGGTTTAAACTGCACATTAAATCGGAATGTTGTATTTGTTTTTACAGGGTTTGCGGCAAGGAAGGTCTCAAAGTGGAGCTGCAGTGCCAGGTGTACCAAGATAGCAGTGTCCAGAGCAATAACAACGTGCTTTATATGAAACCTGCCTTGAGAAAATATCATTATCACCTACATCCATTGTACAAATGGTGAACAACACTTCCAACATAACATTGTACAAACTGACAATTTATCGTTTATATGGATTTGTGCAAGGGCATTTCTGATTCCATCAGACTTTATTTAAGCAGGTTGGAGTCACACTTGGAAGATGTGGAATCACAGTGAGCTGTAACGTTACCAGAACAGCTGGTTTTGTGCGACAGTGCTCAGAACTTTACATTATGTTCAGGGAGAATAATAAATGTTGAAATATTTTAAAAGCCTGTACAGTCCAATCAAATTATTTGTAATTATATTGAATTTTTTTCGGATTGTAATATACTCAAAAATTATAATTAAAAATAGAGCTTCTTCCATTGTGAAGTGTTACAGTTGTGACATATTATTAAAGTTAATGATTGAAAGAATTTAATGTGGACAAAATGACAAGTACTGTTATAAACCAATGTGTTATGAATCTTAGATGTACAAGCATTTCAGTACTTTTAATATGTGAACGATGTTTGTGTGTATTAGGAGTCCGATTTTACTGAAACAATATTTAGATGTCAGAGATCATAACTTTTAAAATAATATGACACTCACAAAGATTTATCAAAAGGTGTACTGGCACTTAATAATTTTGTTGAGTACATCTGATAGAGCCTGTGAAGATAACAACCCATTAGCCGAGCATTTGCATGAATACAGAGAGTTCCACATTATCAAACTAGTCATTTTTTGTAGTCATTATGTAGTAATTCTGGTGAGGAATTTCACAATCATGGGTTAATTGTTTATAAACTGGATGAAAGTATGTTATTAAATCATTTTCAAACTGTGGGTTTTACTTTCAGAAATAATGTCAACAGCCTCATATTTACATCAATATAAGTGACCATACATTTCTATAGACATTACCTGTCCTCAAACAAGTGCACCTCCCCCCCACGCAAGTGGTCTGGTCCGAACATCCCAACAGCCAATGGGATGGCCTAAATTCTTCTACTGCATACTGCTCTCTAGTTCCGGTCACATGACTAACTTCCTTCTTTTTCTCTTCGCTAAAGGGTCTGGACGTCCTTTTGCTTGGCTCTGTTTGGAGTCAACTTTTATAAGACCTTTGGTTTTGTATTAGTGTTTGGGTGAAATGTTTTTCACCTTCGTTTTCATTAGCTTTCGTATGTTCTTTTCGCGTATTTCACTTGACTTCCAAGCGTTTAATTACATGAAATGTTGTTTATATTGCCGGTTGTCGTGTCGGACGCCATTTGCAAAATGGCGTCTGTGTTGACTGGCTTTGTGTTTGGGTGAAATGTTTTTCACCTTAATTTTCGTTAGCTTTCGTTAGCTTTCATATGTCTTTCGCGTATTTCGCTTGACTTGCCAAGTGTTAATTACATGAAATGTTGTTATATCGCCGGTTGTCGTGTCGGACGCCATTTGCAAAATGGCGTCTTTATTTACCGGCTTTGTATTTGTGTTATGGTTGGTTTTTTCTTTCTTTTCACAGATTGAAAAATTACTATTATCATATCTGATAATGTTCAGGCGACTAGTTCGAGCGTGTTACGCTGGAAGAAGTTAGCCGGCGGCGACCCAGGTTGTCGTGTTCGTGTGGCCTCACTTCTAGATGCGACCTTTGTGCGGGCTTGTCTGATGTCGAGTTCGCGGCTTACCTGAAGGTGGTGTCAGCGAGGACCAAGAAGGTGGAATCTTCGAGGACCAAGAAGGTGGAATCTTCGCCTTCGATTGCTGACTCCGTGGCGGAAGAGTTACGTTCAATTCTACCGACCATGCTGGAAGAAACAATGGCGTCAATGGCGACCTTACCTAAATCGGCGAGTTCGGGGTCAGGTCCGGTTCCAGTCCCCTCTTCAGGGGGTGCGGCTTCTTCTTCAGCTCCACCGTTACTTAAGACTTCGGATGACAGGCCTGCGGTCTCTACGCAGCCCTCTAAGAAGCCGGCTCATTCAGATAGACGCTCCACGGATTCCAAGGCTCACCGATCTTCGGCGGGGAAGTCCCCTTCGGCGCATCGGAGCCGGGACCGTAGCCGTTCCACATGACCTGTATGGCTCCCTACGGGTTCCATAGATCGTCAGCGCCAACCTTCAGTTGATGTGGCTTCCAAGGCCTCCGAGGGCTAGACGGGACCATCCACGGTCCGGTTTAACCAGCGGCTTCCATTACGGTACATCGATTGGCCTGTGCTCGAGTTCTACGAGACTTTGGTGATGAAGCGCCTGCGGCATCTGTCATTGAAGAGCCCGACTCTACGGACCATATGACTATGAGGGATTGCTTGGCGGCTGTCTACGACATGTTGCCGTCCTTGCCACATCCAACGACGATGTGGTCATCCGTTCCTTGGTATCCACACGGGACCGCCCACGGTCCGGTTCTCCGGTATCTCCATCGGGCCATGACCAGAGCGACTGGCCTGTTCACGGGTGCTACGTGACTTTCTGATGATGTATCGGTTCATGCGGTGCTGGAAGATCTGGATGCGGCGGACCACTTGTCACTGAGGGATTGTCTGGCTGTCATATCTGATATGCTACCGCCGCTGGCCCATCCACCGGTTTCAGCCAAGAAGGGTCCGGGTTCGATGATCGCCACGGAGGTTCCACCGGCAGATATCGGCATTCGATCGTTGGCTGCCACAGGCCCCCGTCGGTTTACACGGCTACCAGTAACTGGCCCGTGCGTATCGTTGTTCCAGCAAGCAGACGGAGCCCTGTAACGAATTGGAAAATTGCGTCATCGGCTCACCGTTCGGTACCGTCGTCCCGTGATCGATCGAAGTGGTGCAGTGTCCAGGGTTCCACCGGCTCCTGCCGGTCCGTGTACATCGTACCGTCCACACCAGTCGGCAGCTGATTCGGCGTTCAGGGTTACACCGGCTCCTGACGGGACCGTCCACGGTCCGTGTTTCCGATGCAGCCAGTACATTGGATCGAAGTGCCTGTGCCAGGTTACTGACCGATTTTTCCAGATGATGCGTCGGCACCTTCCGTTATAGAAGATCCGGACGCAGTGACCCACATGGCTGTGACTGTTTGTCTCGCTGCGGTGTATATGCTTTCGTCACTTCACAGTCCACTCGCACCATTCTAGAAGGTTTCCGTTTGAGGACTGATCCGATGTCGGTTTACTTGAGTAGACTTCGTTTGTGCCGTTCCCCATTCGTCACAACGAACGTATCCCGTCTTCAACCTATCCTTCAACGGTGTGACGCCGGCCTTGGATGACGCTGTTTCCGGCGGGACCAGACGTCTTCCTAGAACTTACAGATTGGCACGTCCTGTCGATGGCTTCAGTTCAGCGTACATGTTGTACATGGCGACCATAACTCCTCATGTGCAGGATGCCAGAGGATATGCCTTGTTCTAGCCGTCGACTTTGATGTTGGTCTACCTTATATCTTCCGTGACGTCGATGTGCACTACGATTGCACACTATCGTCAACCGACTTGCCTGAAGCGATCCATTCTTGACTTTCAGCACAAGCCGGTAATCTTGGCAGACCTGTGGTCTACATACGGCTCTTTGCCGTGAAGGGGTCGACGTTACAAGCGTTCCGGGTTGGTGACGAAGAAAGTCTACTGGTCCGGTCACTTGTGTTGAGATCCCGTGCACCGATATTCTCTTGTTCGAGGAAGGTTCAGCGACATTCGGCAGATCGTTCTCTATATCCGGTGGCGATGCAAGACAGTCGCTACTTCCGCTGGTTCCGGAAGTTATCCAGTTGCCATCACGTGGTACGGGGGTTTTACCGTCACCGTTTTCCTATGGTTCATTGCGGCTTATCAACTCACTGACGTTTACTGTTGTTACCGCCAGAGTTCGTGACCGATGCTGTCTAGATGGTCTCTGCTGCTGTTTCGCACCGGGTGGTGTGACGGCCGTGGATTTTAGCCGGTTGCTGTTTTGCGTTGCTTCACTTCCAGGTATATCGGGCATGTAGCGTAGCGAGTTGCTACGCTGTCTTGGCTCTTGCCTGTATCACGGGGTCGCTGTTTCCGATGTCTTGATTCCTGAATCACTCTATTACTGTTTCATGAAGTATCATTGCAAGAGTAATTTTGACGTCGGCGCAACATTTTATGCTTAGAGGTCGCGGTATCCAGTTTGTTTCTGAATCCATGCATTCAGTACAATAACGCAGATTTGCTGATCCGGTTACCAGTCGCCTTGCAGTCCAGTCCCTGTTGGTGGCTGTGGTTTCCAGATGAAGCCGATCTACACATCAACCTGTTGGAGATGTTGTCAGTTACGTCATCTTTCATTGGCGAGAGATGCTGTCAGGCGCCTCTCTCATGGTAGCCACAGACAGTACTACCGCGGTGGCTTATATCAACCGTCAGGGCGGAACCCACTCCAGCAGTCTGCTGCAGTTGACTTATCGTCTCTACAAGCTGGTTGACGAGATTCCGTTGCAACTTCGGGCTCGCCATATTCCAGGGGTTTCCAATGTACTAGTCGACACACTGTCTCGGCCGTCGTCTCCACAGCCGACGGAATGGATGCTCCATCCCGAAGCGTTTCGATGGGTGTGCGACAGACTTTGGACACCAAACATCGATCTCTTCGCCACACGATTCAACCATCAGCTGAGGGTTTACGTGTCTCCGGTGCTGGATCCCGAAGCTCTGGATCTCGACGCCTTGGCCATCAGCTGGGAACAGATGGACGCGTACGCTTTTCCTCCACGAATCCTCCTTCCAAGGGTGCTTCAGAGGTTTCAGCTGTACCATTGTCGCCTGTTACTCATTGCTCCAATGTGGCCATCCAGGATGTGGTATCCAGATCTAATACGTCTTGCCGATCCACATCCTTTACCGCTGCCAGACTGGGATCATCTGTTGCTGCATCCCACGTCAAGACTATACCATCCACGTCCGCAGTTGTTCCAACTGCACGCGTGGACTTTATCGCCAAGAGTTTGAGAAAGAAAGGTTTTTCTTCACAGTCTACGGCGGCCATTTTGAAAGCGCACAGATCATCTACTACTAACGTCAGATGGCTTTGCTTTCACCGAGGGTGTTTCCGGCAAAACCTCAAACCTCAGACGATCCAGATACTTCGTCTTGCTGGGTTTTTTGGCTGTATCTGCGGACCACTTTACGATTAAAGGGGTCTACCATCGCTGGGTACGTTTCGGTCATCGCTACTGTTCGTGATGTCGCTACTGGAACGAAGTTATCGGGTATTCCTGAGATCCATAAGATGATCAAAGGGTTTCGCCTTGATGATCAAGTACACCGGTTTCGGCCACCAAGATGGGACCTGAATCTGGTGTTACGAGCGTTATCGACCGCACCTTATGAGCCGATCGAATCCTCTTCCCTGCAAGACTTGATGCGGAAGACGGTGTTTTTTTACTCGGTTTTGCCACGGCTGCCCGTGTCTCAGAACTCCATGCTCTTGATGTAGACTTGGTACGTTTTCACCAAGATCGGCGTGCAGTCAACTTGGGGTTACTCATGAACTTTGTTGCAAAGAATCAGTTACCAGACCAAGCGCCTCGTTCGTATGTTGTGCAGGCCCTCTCCTCTATCGTTGGTCCGGCGGACGTTGAGGACTTGGCGTTGTGCCCTGTCAGAGCCCTGCACCAGTACATCGAGAGGACCAGATCTTTTCGACAACATCGCAAAAGACTTTTCCTTTCCTGTAACCAGAGTCGGTTGAGGGACCTTACCAAGAACACGGTGGCCACCTGGATCCGGTCTTCTATCCTGACCGCCTATCAGAAGGAGGGTTTACCTGCTCCGTCTGCTTCTAATCCGCATGAACTCCGTGCCTTGGCTGCCACGATGTCCCTGCACTGCAACACACCCATTCAGCACATTATCACTGGTTGGTTCTGGGCTACGGACTCCATCTTCGCCAACTATTATCTGAGGGATGTCACCACAGAAGACGTTGAGGGGTTCCATCATCTGGGTCCGGTTGTTGCTGCACAGACTCTGTTGAATACAAGCCGTCCTCGTCGCCGTTGATGTCTGTCTGATTCTGGGCTGCATACCGAGATGTCCATCGAATAGACAGATGAGGATTGCTTAGACTTTTGTTCTTTTGCACAGTTCACGTACTGGTGCCGGAACTTTTGTCTCGATAACCTTTACCCTGCACTGCATGTGGTTATTGGTTGTCGTTATTGAACTAACAGATCTTTGGTGTACTAGACAGAAAACACTCGGGGGTCTTGTTTTGTTCAATGTTCTGACGGATGCACCTCATTAGGTTGTCGCTTGTTATTGAAAAACTATAACACTTCAATACGTGAGGGTTACCTAACACCTGCATCCCTGGTGGCTACGTCTTCCCACCCTGTCAGAACCAGCATGAGATGTGGCTTCCGCCTCCTGGTCCATGTGTTCTAGGAGCCGTACCTGCCACTGCTGACGGATGCCACCATTCTGGTTGTTGTTACTAACATCACCTGCATTGGTCTGTGACGGGCATCCCTAGGATGAGGGCTTACCAAGGTTGGCCTTATTCTTCCACTAGTCAGCCTCTTTCCGGTTGGGGAGTTATCACAAGCATCTACGGATCTCGGCACCCACCACCATCTGTTGAATGCTGCACTTGTTTGAGGACAGGTAATGTCTATAGAAATGGAGAAAACTTGAGTGTTTTCTCTTTTATAGATACATTACCTGTCCTCAAGATTCATCCCGCCCGGGCCTCCCCGCTTCCTGTTCTCCGTGCGATGCGCTCAGGGAAAAAGAAGGAAGTTAGTCATGTGACCGGAACTAGAAGGGATTTGGATAAAACTCATTTCTGGGAACAGTAACAACAGTTTTTATCCACTTTGACACTTGTCTGTTGTGAAATATTTCTATACAGTTATCTTTTCATGACACCTAATTGCCAATGTGTATTTTTGTGCTGAGGTGTCGTTAAACATTCTTTCATTCTTGTCTCTTGTGTTCTATGAAACTGATGTCTCTTGTCTGTGCATATTAAAATTAAAAATTAATTTGAATGAAACATTTTACTACAAATTTGAATAAAATTAAGTCATCACTGGTGCAGCTAATAATGAAAAATTGTTTTCTTCATACTAATGGTTTAGATACCTCATCACAAACAGTGTGGGCTGAATTTACAAAACCTGTTTATATCTTACACACCTGTAACTACATATATTTACAGTTCTTAAATACCTGCATTTAAGAAAAACAGACTTTGTAAATTCAGCCCTATGTCTTTGCAGTTGGCGTTTAAACTTGTGCATTTATTTAGCATATATTTCGCACAGTAAATGAGATTATATTGGAAGATCAGTCAAGGAAAGGAATATTGTTTTGTCTACATGGACCGTTTTAACCTAGAATAAACCTATGTTGCGTCTACACTGTATTAAAGTTGTCTGTCCTATGAAAAATGGAAGTAACCAAGCAATTACTGTGACCTATATAGCAAAGTCTAGACACTTTGATTTAACCGAGTCATCCATCTAGATGAGGTGTTTCTGCCAGAATGTCAACAGGGGTTATGGGGGGGCCTCCCCAGAAAGAAAAATGGGTTATGTTTAGGATTAGGGTAAGAAAATCATACAGTAATGATAAGAGTAATTAATTTAAAGAAGAAAAGTTGCCACAAAATTTGGAGATGCTGTCAGAAACCCTGAGATGGGAATGTAGAACTGGAGCTAAAGTTAAAGTGAAGTTCAAACAACCTGGCTTAAACTTTAACACTGCAATTTAGCTCAGTGTGTATACCTTTAATTCGGATTTAACAAAATGCTTGTTGATAGGTCTTATGTATATTTCAAACTGTTTACTAGCATGACTAGGCTTACAATATTTTATGAAACTGGTCCACGATTATATTAGATAAGCACAGATCAGCACATACAAAAAAGGTCTCACTTGTACCAGCCAAAGAACTTATTTGTTTGATATGGTATAAAAACTTCAATTGCTCTACTAGAAAAGTCCAGAGTGGTACATCTAGTATGGACAAATAGTGAATTACAGCTATCTACATTCTAACTTAATTCATAATGCATATGGCGGAAAAAACAACTAAAATGGCAAACAAAAATTGCTTCTATTTGAAATGTGTAATTGGTAGATTTTTAATATTAGACTATGGCCATCTTACTGCTGGTTAAACAATGTGTTGAGGTGTCATCACACGGTTGGTTGTTTCCTTTCTACATGTACAAGTCAATATTTTTTGTTTTGTACGCCAGTCTTGGACGACTCTTATTACAGTATAGCATTGTCTGTCTATTCAATTTTTGTTTCCAGAGCATATTTTTATCAATTCATATAGGATCATACGACCTAGCATGCAAGTACAACTTGTGATGTGGTGTGTTACGTACCATAACTAGGTCACTGCGACCTACTTTTTATGTATTACTGCATGTTAAAGGAATTCCTTGTCCGGGCCATATTTTTCTGTGTCAATTAATATAGGATCATCACACCTTGGGATGGGTGTGTGTTGCATTCCATAGCTTTTAATGGGATGGGATGTACCTAACCGGTACTCTTGCTTATTTACAGTTTTCACTACTATCCTTTCAGTCAGAAAGGTGGTGGGGGTTTCTAATCGGCTTGCTCTTCATCTGAAACGACTATTAAATCTTGATCACCAACAGTTGCGGATACTTTTTTAAAGTTCTATTTTCGCTTTGCTTTTTTAAATACAGAGGCTATTGTTGGTTGGCTGTCATCTACCTTCAACTTTCGTTTCTTTCCTGGAATGATAAAAAGAAACTATATATAATATATAGAGGATTCGTCACGAGTATTTTTTAATATGGAAACTATCAACCAAGTCTATGTTAATCGGTATTTGTCGAGGCTCTGCTGAGACCAATACTGATTAACTAGACGAGGTTGATATTTTACATATTAAAAAAACACGAGTAGCGAATTCTATTTATCCTATAACACTCTAATATAACATTTTAATTAATTGTTTATGATATCGATATCATGGGTAAGTTATAGGATAAATATATATACATATATTTATCCTATATGTGTGTGTGTGTGTGTCTATATAGATAGATAGATAGATATACAGATCTATGATATATGATAGAGATATAGATCTATGATATAGATATAGATATATATCTATATATCTCGAGATGGACAGAGAGAGATTGGGATTATGTTACTTGTATGTTTCCAGTGTTGTTAAAACATATTGCAACACTGTAAGAAACTATTTTAAACAAGTTTGTTCAGCATGAACACCTTTCATTTCTCAGAAACATGAAATAAACTAAAACTTTTTTGAGACTAATTTTTAAAAAACTTGAGAGAGTAAAAATCATACTCTACTAAATGCTGAGGAGGATAAGATCACTCTCTTCAAAATAACAGGTGTTGGAGGAAAGGTATGGTGTGCTCAAACAAGGGGATTGTTGTTTCAATCCCATCAAATTGAATTTATGGGCCTGCTAGAACACAATCACGTTTTCACTCCTCAAAAATAAAAGTCTGTTGTTTGAATTCCTAATTATTATTATCAGACCCATACTGGTCCAATTGAAGTTTTGTATATAGCTTTAACATGTACTATTACAGGTAATGTTTGACTTTAATGGTGATTTACCCATTTTTCACACAGTTATGGCCCTGGAACTTAGGAGATAAGAAAATGTGTTGGTCCTGGTAGGCAATACATATTGCTTTAGCAGTAAACTCTGCATGCTTGTTATTATTATTAAAACAGCAAAGTACAGCAAACCTGAACTGGAAGGGGTCCTCTGTGCGTGTAATGTTTCCAAATACTCTTGAGTCATTCTGCAATATTTGGTAGTAAACAGCTCTTCCTCCACCACAACTTCGAAACTATTTTCTTCACCATTTTTAGTTTCTGATAAAAAAGAATTAATTTTACCAGTTATTTGTCCACAGCATTTCACAGCAAAATGTTCACATATATTGTAGGTATTGAGGAATGAAAATCTGTTTAATAGCACCCTAGCACATTATAAATGACTATTATGTGGAATGTTGCATGTACTTGGTAACTGTGAAGGATGAGTTGGGCCACTCTTAGCAATTAGCAAGCATGGGGCCAAATTTACAGCGCTAGTTTTTCTTAAACACAGAGGTTTCATGAGTGCATGTCATAAACAGGCTTTGTAAATTTTGCCCATATGGTCTTTTATATGCACTTTCCAGCCTTTAATATACCACTAACTTTTGTAAAGCAACGCTTGAAAAAGGAGAAACCCCAATTGGGCCACAGAAGAGTGTTAACCCTATGACCCATCACTCTGAACTGCCTTATACCTCTATCTAAAGAGGAATACTTTTTTTACAGACACTCATGAATTTGCTGCTCAAGGAACCAGCTTTCATTTAATTTAATGACCAATGATTGTGTATGTATGAAAACATACAGTATTAGGATGTGACATGAAATTTGAGCTACTAAAACAATGGAGTTATCGGAAACACATACAACACCCAGTTACTAAACAAGAAAATTTAGTATGTAATTTTAATTGTTTAAAAAAAGGGGGAAAAAGAATGGGGGAAAAAAAAAGAAGACTTCATTAGTGAAAAACACCTTACAATTAAGAAAAACTCGGGGACAGTCTCCTTAACAAGAAAGATATGAGAGTCGTGGCCAGATCAACCATAGAAGTACCATATACGCAAATATGTTCGCTAATAAAATATACCACGAACACGTTGACAGCACTGCAAATTTAATTACGCATGAACTTGTTATTTGGTAAAATGTTCAGACTGACCATGGATGTGTGTATACATGTATATGTTAATGTTTGAAATATTTACACTATTTACCTTATAATATATAGTCTTATCTCTACAGGTACAACTCATATCAAAATCAAGCAGTCGGAGGTAGGCCTACCTGTTAAATTTATACCGAGTTTCGTATGCACTTTGTCTTTACTGCCAAATTATCTGCAAGGTCACGTGGTTCTGTAAACCTGCATGGTCACGTGGATTTTATCGAAGTGACACAGTTGGGTGTAAGTCTGTTGTTACGTAATCTCAGTTTTGTTTGTTTTATATGTAGGCCCTAACCTTGAATGGAAGTTTGTGAGTACCACCAATAATTAAAAGTTATTTCTTCTGATATTTGCATTTTCAATTTTCTGTATCACGTGCATATTCCATCAAAAACATGTCTTTATCAGATATACATACAACACTAATGTCTTGCTGACAGCATGGTAAACATGTCCAAGTGTGCGTGAAATCGTCATTGAAAGAGTTTGGCAAATGAAATGTGGGTAAAAAAAAATTATTATCGGGGGACATCATCGTGAAAATAATGTTTTGCGAAATGTAAAATGAAAGCCTGATGGCAAATTATTTTAGCCACGAAAATATTTGCATATACTGTAATACCATGTAAAGTAAGTTTCTACAAAAGCCATTCAATATTAAAAGAAACCTTTGTCTCAGTTAATGAAATCATGGTGGTGATATTGATTTCTGATGGACAACAGAAGTACATGCAGCAACATTTCATTGTGATCATTTAGTTATTTAATTATTAAATTCATGCAATAACTGTTCAAGGGGCCAGTTATATTAATTTGCCTTTCAACTAAAGGAGATGCACGTAATCTTCAGTGTTTGGGGGGGGGGGGGGGGGGGGGGGGGGGGGGGGGGGGGGGGGGGGGGGGGGGGAGGCAGAGCTTCTCATGTCTAAACAAGCAGCTATGTAGTGGTGTCATAAACACATTTATTCTACTGAAAGGTGACAACTCATACAAACCATTTGCTTTCCACCAGGTTTTATAACAGGGCTTGAAATGTTTCTTGCATGATTTTTCTATTCTGTGGAGAAAGATCATGGATTTGATTAATACTAGTCCTGTATGACTGAACATAGTTCATACTTCACTCAGCATTAAGTATGAAAAACAAACTATATAATAATCACACTGGAACATAATATCTATCTAACTGGCCTGGGCAACTGACGCCATTTAAACTGTACTTGTCACCAGCAAATATGACATGCCTGTTAGTTGTACCCATACAATTTACTTTCACAATTACCTGCTATGGGCTTTCAAACAAGTATCATGCAGCCTATGTTAAATAAAAGAAAGATATACAAAATCGTACATACCAGGTCATTTAAGTGTCCGAGTTGAACAAAACATTGGTGTCGGAAGAAAGGAAATATTTTATTTAATGATGCACTGAGCACATTTTATTTACTGTTAAATGGCATCAGACATATGGTTAAGGTCTACACAGATATTGAGAGAGGAAATCTTCTGTGACCACTTCATGGGCTACTCTTTTCAATTAGCAGCAAGGAATCTTTTATATGCACCATCCCATAGACAGGATAGCACATACCACGGCCTTTGATGTACCAGTCGTGGTGCACTGGCTGGAGCGAGAAATAGCCCAATGGGCCCACCGACGGGGATCGATCCCAAACCGACCGCATATCAAGTGAGCACTTTACCACTGGGCTACGTCTCGCCCCCTTAGTGTCGGAGGATTCCAGCAACTGTAGAGACCAGTTATATTAATTTGCTTATCAACTAAGGGGATGCATAGTCTTGAGAGAGGGGGGATGACAGCAGTGTTTCCGATGTGAAAACAAGTGGCCATATTGCATTTTTTATCGTTTATTATGAATGATCGGTCTCAAAAAAAAAAAATATATATTGATGAAGATAAATAGGAAAGCATCTTAAAACTCTTACACTAAACCTATCTTTAAAGCAGAAATATTTGGTTTTTGTTTCTAAATTGACTAATGGAGAGAACTGACCTGATTGGTTCAAATCTTAGTTTTCCCACAATTCCATGTAGCTGCATATGAACGAGTACTGGAAGTAGTTTTCTGTTAACTTCTGCAGGGTCCCACTTAAGGAATGTTTTAAGAATTGATTTAATATGTGTTAAACTTTGTGGCATTGTCCAATCAAGTTTCACTTTGGGCACTATATCATCTAAAAATTCATCAACTACCTGAAAACAAAATTTACAATGATCAGTTTTAATATGTTACTAAACAGTATGTGATATGAATATAGTATTCATGTACAGTATCTTGGTTTCTTCAACATAAGCTAAATTGTAAACCATCTCTATTCCTTCAATAGAACAAAAAAGCAGCATTGTTGAACAGCTAAAATATGTAACCTTAACATTGATTTACTAAAAACAGTCATAATTCTGATCTGAATGTCAACATTTTGATCTCATTATGACTTGACATTTCTCGAGTCCTAGAAGAAGGCTATATTAAGCCTAAATTTTGGAATACACTGTTTAGCTGCTGATTGAGTAGATTTGCTTACTTCTAATGATATCTATCACATTTTAAACTATGGCTATATGGTGTCTAACATGGTTATCTCAACATTTGGTCAAGAGGAAGAAAATGTTTTATTTAACAATGCACGCAGCATGTTATTTACGGTTATGTGGCATCAGACATATGGTTAAGGAGCACACAGATATTGAAAGAGGAAACCCGCTGTTGCCACTTCATGGGCTACTATTTTCAATTAGCAGCAAGGGATCTTTTATATGCATTATGCCATGGACAGGATAGCACATACCATAGCCTTTGATGTAACAGTTGTGGTGCACTGGCTGGAACGAGAAACAGCCCAATGGGCCCACTGAAGGGAATCCCAAACCGACTGCGCATTAAGTGAACGTTTTACCACTGGGCTACGTCTTGCCCCTTTGGTCAAGAGAGTAATAAAACAAAATGTACATAGGTTCTTCCTAAAGTAAAGGATGTCTTATATGCACCTTCCCATATGCAATACAGTCCATACCATGGTCTTTGATGTACCAGTCATGGGCCATCAGCTGTGTTCGGGGAAAAACCTCTGAATCCATTGAGGATAGTTGATCCCGTGACTCATCACACTCCAGGCAAGTACTCTACCATTTAGTTACATACCCCCCACCCCAATCAGAAAAACATGGTGGGTTGAGTAATAACCTCTTTTGGTGGGAAGTCTTTCATTTTTAACGCCTTCTCTCGGACACTAAGCTCCAGTAGATGTGGTTGGACTGTGGTTCGAACCTCGTGCCAGCTGCAGGGACAGGCAACAGATGATGATGACGTACAGTTTTTGTTTTTACCACAGACTCTACATCCTTTAGCTTTGTGCTGAGATAGAGACCCTGCAGAAAAACGTACCAACACATTTATAAATAATGAGAGATAAAAGTTTTACAGATTTATCAAGATTTATTCAGACCCAGAATTTATAGTGATAAACAAGGTTTAAATGAAACCGGCACAATAGCGAGAGACGTACCCAGATGAATGCACTGTGAACAGTGAGTTGGTTTTGATGTTTTCTGTAGTAACTCCAATTGTTTCGCAATCTGTTGCAATTCTGTATTCTCTTTCCATGAAAGAATCCTACAAAAGGTGATTATTAGACAATGAAACAGCTTCTAACCATTACTGTGACACTCATTTAGGTCTAAACAAACCACACTTTTAACTTTTATAGAAAGTCGACGATGATTAAAATTCGAAATTAGACATACATGTAATATAACATAGGGGAGATTCAGAAATTATATAATGTAAAAATGTATGTTCTTTTAACCCCTTCCCCCACACTATGTTCTGTAATGCTAAGACCACTCCCCATATCATAGTGTAACATCCACCCACTTTCTCTGTCATGTATATGTAATAACTACTTCTGAGCAAATCACTTATTCACAAGACAAACAGCAATGACTGACTGCATTTGACACTATAAATAAAAATCAATTGTTTTGAAAACATTACGTAACTCTTAATAAATACCCCTTCCCCCCACAATGTTTCTTAATGCATCTTGTGATACCCACTCCCCTACTAGAGCAAATACATAATTGTTGAATGCCCCCATACATTAAATCGTAATGTTATATTTGTGATACCTGACCATGTATGATTTTTTCATCCTCAACATTTTGAGGAGTGATATTGGTCACTTTTATGGGTTTTTTGTTTTAAAAAGAAAATTTGCTAGAAACATTCATATTTGAAATATTATAGCCAATGATTACTTAATGTGCTCCAGTGGTGTTAAACAAAAACAAATTTAATTTAATTTTTTCAAATGGTTCTGGAAAATATTTTGCAATCTCTCTCCTCGCCAGAAGTTAACCTTTTTATATTAGTTTATTATTACCCATGCACACACTGACAAAGGTGTCATCACATTGAATGGACTCAATCATTTCCTGTGTCTTGTTCACCTGACACCGTGAACTCCATCACCATATAACTCTTGTATATTATCAAACACACACTGACAAACCATTGTAAAACGTCATCACATTGGATGGACTCAATCAGTTCCTGTATTGTCTTCAACCAACACCATTATGCCTATCACCATATAACACTTGTATATTACCAAGCACACACTGACAAACCTTTGTAAAACATCATCACATTGAATGAACTCAATCAGTTCCTGTATCGTCTTCAACCAACACCATTACGCCTATCACCATATAACACTTGTATATTACCAAGCACACACTGACAAACCTTTGTAAAACGTCATCACATTGGATGGACTCAATCAGTACCTGTGTCTTCTTCAACCAACACCATTAAACCTATCACCATATAACTCTTGTATATTACCAAGCACACACTGACAAACCTTTGTAAAACGTCATCACATTGGATGGACTCAATCAGTTCCTGTATCGTCTTCAACCAACACCATTAAACCTATCACCATATAACTCTTGTATATTACTAAACACACACTGACAAACCTTTGTAAAACGTCATCACATTGGATGGACTCAATCAGTTCCTGTGTCTTCTTCACCCCGACACCTCGAAGTCCATCACCATAGTCTGAACCACTGAGAAGAGCAAACACAACCAGACTTCGTCGATCAAGTTTAAGTTTCTGCTTGATATCAGCCATCTTGTACCTTGTAACAGTGGTGTCCTAAATTAAACATACTCAAACAGTCATAATATTACATCAAGAGCTGACAACCAGAACTGTTTCTTTTTAATAACCATCCTGTTTCTCGTAATAGTTGTCATGGGACCTAATTCACTAAATTCTCACAACTTTGTGATAATGCAACAAGGCTCGAAAGGACAATTCGATGTTGCAACAAGACTGACAAGGACAATGCGATGTTGTAACAAGACTCACAAGGACAATTCAATGTTGCAACAAGACTCACAAGGACAATGCAATGTTGCAACAAGACTGACAAGGACAATGCAATGTTGTAACAAGACTGACAAGGACAATGCAATGTTGTAACAAGACTGACAAGGACAATGCGATGTTGTAACAAGACTCACAAGGACAATGCGATGTTGTAACAAGACTCACAAGGACAATGCGATGTTGTAACAAGACTTACAAGGACAATGAAATGTTGCAATAAGACTGACAAGGACAACGCGATGTTGTAACAAGACTCACAAGGACAATTTGATGTTGCAACAAGACTGACAAGGACAATGCGATGTTGTAACAAGACTGACAAGGACAATTCGATGTTGTAACAAGACTCACAAGGACAATGCGATGTTGTAACAAGACTCACAAAAACAATGCGATGTTGTAACAAGACTCACAAGGACAATGCGATGTTGTAACAAGACTGACAAGGACAATGAAATGTTGCAACAAGACTGACAAGGACAATGCGATGTTGTAACAAGACTCACAAGGACAATTTGATGTTGCAACAAGACTGACAAGTACAATGCGATGTTGTAACAAGACTCACAAGGACAATGCCATGTTGCAACAAGACTGACAAGGACAATGCGATGTTGTAACAAGACTCACAAGGACAATCCAATGTTGCAACAAGACTGACAAGGACAATGCAATGTTGTAACAAGACTCACAAGGACAATGATATGTTGCAACAAGACTGACAAGGACAATGATATGTTGCAACAAGACACACAAGGACAATATGTTGTAACAAGACTTGCAAGGACAATGATATGTTGCAACAAGACTCGCAAGGACAATGCGATGTTGCAACAAGACTGACAAGGACAATGATATGTTGCAACAAGACTGACAAGGACAATGATATGTTGCAACAAGACTCACAAGGACAATGATATGTTGCTTAAGCGTGCATTCACATATCAGCTCCTGATTAAATCAAATATGTTTAAACAGTCACGGTTTGTGAAATTGACATCATATGTATGAAAGTGTGTATCAAAGTTCTGACTTACATTTTGTTTAAAGTTGAAGTTTCTGTAAACTGTCTGAGCACCATAAAGAAAAATATCACTGTCGTCACAAAGACAGGCATCGACCAGCTGTGAAAAAATAGCAACACAACAAAGTTGAACATGTGTACATACATATTAAAATAATACCACAAAGTTGTACATTTTTATACACTTTAAAATAACAATACAACAAAGTTGGACATGTTTAAATACAGATATTATTAAAATAATAACAATGTTGTACACATTTGTTGTTATTTTAATAATATTTGTATTTAAACATGTCTAACTTTGTTGTATTGTTATTTTAAAGTGTATAAAAATGACAACCTGATTACTGTTGATATGCTTTAGAACCAAATGCTTATGCTCACCGAAACTGGTTCACCCATATATTAAATACTTTCCAAAGATGAAAATGACAACCTGATTACTGTTGACATGCTTTAGAACCAAATGCTTATGCTCACCAAAACTGGTTCACCCATGATATTAAATACTTTCCAAAGATGAAAATGACAACCTGATTACTGTTGACATGCTTTAGAACCAAATGCTTATGCTCACCGAAACTGGTTCACCCATGATATTAAATACTTTCCAAAGATGAAAATGACAACCTGATTACTGTTGACATGCTTTAGAACCAAATGCTTATGCTCACCGAAACTGGTTCACCCATGATATTAAATATTTTCCAAAGATGAAAATGACAACCTGATTACTGTTGAGACAGGCACACAGCTTCTCGGCCTCTCCGGGACTCTCTATGTAGGGAAGACCAAGGGCACGGAACAGTTCGCTACACTGTAAGAAAACATTAACTTTACTCAAAGGTCAACATTTATCAAAAATGCAATTCACTATTGTTTGGTATCTACGTATACCTTTTACAATATATATGAAGTATCAATAAAATAAATTTAAAAAAATGTACCCATTGTTAATATATTCGCAATAAAAAGTCGCGTTTTTCCCATTGCTTGCCAAAACGCCTGTCGACTCAAAGAGCCAAGTCACTTGACCCCGTGATGTGCTAACCAGCATGACATCAAAGCGTGATTCGCAGCCTTTCAAACATTTTACTGGGAAGGTGGAACACGTGTATTTTTAAAACGCGCAAATTTTATTACCGGTATACTGAATTGAGATAGTTTTCAAATGTAAAATGTGGTGAACCATTGTTTAGTGTTTGGATGTATCAAAGCAGCAGTTTTTCTGAACTGTAAACAAACTGACAATCACAGGATTTGCATGGAAGTGGTTCTTAAACAGAACCCATGCGTAATGGAAAGGACCATCACGATGGGATAGGATCTGCAGTGACCACTGGGATTACGACAATATTTAAGGTGGTCGATAAATATGACACCTATCTGTTATTATTATTGTTTTTTTTAAACATATTTGTTCCAAGCCTGTATCCCCACTGGCACATTTTCTACGATTGTGCATGATACAAACAAGAAACCACAACGATCACGAGCTAAACTAGAGTTCAACAGGGCGGGGGGGGGGGGGGGGGGGGGGGGGGGGGGGGGGGAGACGGGGCGGGTACCAGGGCAGGGGCGGCAGTGTAAAATATAGTGGTATGACTCTTCTTTCAAATTCAGATACAACAAATATAACCCACAAAAGTGAAGTGCTAGGCCATGCACCGTCCCTGCCATCCCATTAAACTTTTTTTTTAAATTATTAAATTTTATAAAATCATATATACACATGTATATACATAGTGTGGGTTGTTCCCCCCCTCCCCCCCCCCCCCCCCCCAAATTCCAATATAAAATCCTGCCTACGCCAGTGGAGGGTACCAAGCCTAGAACAATAAAAAAAATATGGGGCTTGTATTTCACAATTAAATACAAACATTTTGTGCGTGCGTGCGTGTGTTGTGTATATATATATATATATATATATATATATATATATATATATATATATATATATATATATATATATATATACACACACACACACACATATATATATATATATATATATATACATACATATATATATATATGCACACACACACAAAGTTCGTATACACATACACACACGCACACGCACACACACACAGAGTGGACTCTGTCAAAACCGGTATCTATCTAAACCGGCATTATATGTAAACAGGCACAGTTTTAAAGTCCCGTTCAGCTACCGTTAATTTATTAGGAAACAAAAAATCTGTTGACACTGGATGCCTTCTATTCCGGACTTTGGATGCAAATTCAAGAACAAAGGAACCTTTCACGTAGTAATTAGCTCTGTCTACACCGGCGCATTCTGATCTGAACACATATTTTTATTACAGTCAAATGTTAATATCCCACTTTCAAAAGTCCAGACTGAAATTGTGTCCTGCTTTTACAGGTAGGTAGGTAACTAGGTTAACATGCTTATATACCACTTCCTCACCAATCGAGGTACCATTAGAGTAAATGTACAAAATGTTCAAACTAGCGTCTGTTAAGAATCAGCTGTTTTTCAAACAATCATTCTGAGCAGAGAACGATTGGCATGTTGACCTATTAACAGAACGCCTGATGCTACGTCACAGGTCTGATGCGGGTCAAATCGACTGAGCATTTGGTTTTTTCCCCAAGCGTTTTACAAAAAGTAACTTTATTAATAACTGGGATGGTATTTTTGTTTTTTATTTTTAATACTGTAATTTTTATATATTTGTTTTATATACTGTGTATTAATAATGTGCCATGATTGTGGACCTTTAAGAAAATATATTATGTAAAAAACAAAAAGCGCAAAAAGTTTGTTTATCTTACTGACATGACTACAGCACACTGATTAATTAATCATCCGCTATTGGATGTCAAACTTTTGGTAATTGTGACACGTAGTCTTCAGAGGGAACCTGCTACATTTTTACAGGGATCTTTTATTTAGATATAACACATACCATAGTTTTTGAAATACCAGTTATGGTCAACTGTTTGGGTTCAGAGGAAACCTGCTACATTTTCCCATTAGCAGCAAGGGATCTTTTACCATGGTCTTTGATATAGCAGTCGTGGTGAACTGTTTGGGTTCAGAGGAAACCTGCTACATTTTTCCATTAGCAGCAAGAGATTGTTTACCATGGTCTTTGATATAGCAGTCGTGGTGAACTGTTTGGGTTCAGAGGAAACCTGCTACATTTTTCCATTAGCAGCAAGAGATTGTTTACCATGGTCTTTGATATAGCAGTCGTGGTGAACTGTTTGGGTTCAGAGGAAACCTGCTACATTTTTCCATTAGCAGCAAGAGATTGTTTACCATGGTCTTTGATATAGCAGTCGTGGTGAACTGTTTGGGTTCAGAGGAAACCTGCTACATTTTTCCATTAGCAGCAAGAGATTGTTTACCATGGTCTTTGATATAGCAGTCGTGGTAAACTGTTTGGGTTCAGAGGAAACCTGCTACATTTCCCCATTAACAGCAAGAGATTGTTTACCATGGTCTTTGATATAGCAGTCGTGGTGAACTGTTTGGGTTCAGAGAAAACCTGCTACATTTTCCCATTAACAGCAAGAGATTGTTTACCATGGTCTTTGATATAGCAGTCGTGGTGAACTGTTTGGGTTTTGAAAATAAAAACTAGTCAGAGAATGTGTCCAACAAAGAAGTTCAATCCTCTGACCCAAACACTTCAAACAAACACTCTACCCACTGAGCTACATATATATCTCAGGGCTCAAACTTAATGATGGCACAGACGGCAATTCCTGCCGTTGATATATAAATTGCTGTGGGTTGCGAGCATCACCAATGGCACAAAAGTACTGTTGATAAAACTCCTCAATGATAGCAAAATGTTTACGCCTGGTGTACATTATATTCCATTAATACCATTAGTACATTTAAAATATGTCTACATACAGCAATACAATATTTTAGTTGTGTTTATTTGATGTAAAATTAATTTTTGGACAGGCTTTAAATTGCCGTCCATGAGCCATTTCACCCACATGAATTTTGGTTTTAAATTGCTGTGGGAGACAAATACTTAAGTTTGAGTCCTGTATCCAATCCTTTGTAAAGTGAAAACTATGATGACCACCATTTTAGCAGTAATTCTTTAATGTACCTTGTTGGCCACTTCTCTGTATCGGTTCCTGTTTCTGTCACTGGAACTCGCACTGCCTCCAGCCGCTGTTTTTCTCCGCCCCAGAGTAACATTCTTCACCGCAGGAGCTTGTCCATCAAGAACAAACACTGGCTTTAGTCCTAGTCTCAATAAATGTATTGTGCGGAAAAACACAGCTCTAAAAGAAAGAGTACAGTGTCAAGATGCTGTTAATACAATAAAATCAACTGTTTTTCAATACCTGATTACCTGTAAATAAAATTACTTTTAAAAATCAAAATAATTTATTTGCCAAGTTTTATTGAACAAATGTTATTTATTTTTAAATAAAACAGATGTGGATCCAGGTGGGGGGGGGGAGGGGGGGTAGGAAGGTGAGGACATAAAGATGGAAAAAACACAAATCCACTTATTTTCAAGTGCATTCATCGCTTGTACACAACTACCACATTAAGCTGTCTTAAAATCCTGGATGGATGTTAGTACAATGAACAAAAGCTGATTAGAAAAGGCTGGTGTGCAGCACAAATGACATCACAAACAAGCACATGTCACGGTTTTGAGAAAAGAACTGGAATGTTGAGATGGAAAGCCCACGAAGTTGGAGAAGCTATCTGCCAAACTGGGAAGTAATGAGACAGAATTCAAATCATATAAACAGGGTTAAAAATTAACATGAAAACCATGGTCGCCAACAGGGCCAGTTGAAGAAAAATCTTACTGGTCCTTCTCATATTCAACTAGCCCTTTAAATATCACATTGGAATTTAACTGCACAGCCAAATTCAAAACTTGAATGTTCTTTGTTAATAATCATGTGCTGACCATATAATTGTTTGCGTCAAAAGGAAACCGATAATAAATAAATGAATACAGTTAAAATTCATATAAAAACATGTTATTAAGTTTTAAACCCATACCAACTAAAATAACATTTTTAAAAATAGAAATCCATTATAAATAAATTATATACATATTAAATTTAATTTTTCATACAAGGGGTGAAGACAAAATGCTAGAACAGCCAATATATGCAGCTTGATTTGCATCGTCTCGTAAGTAAAATATAATGCAGTACAAAGATACTAAAGGTGCTTTAGTACACTAATCTGGGAGTGGCAATCCTCTTTGTGGCAATGCAAGAGAGATGGAATTTCAAGTAAAGGATTTCCTCGGGAGTAGCCGACTTATAAACGAGACACTACAAATTAATCCACTATTTTACCAAATGCTCATTTGGCAAGATTTGCTTCAGTAGCATGCTACTAATAAAATAAATATCAAAAGCATAATAAATCTAAGAAAAACAAATCAAAAACAAACATTTTACTAAAATATACGATGTACTTTTTTTTATCATACGTGTATTACAAAGCATAAAAATGTACTTATTGTTTATACAGTAATCTTTGTATGGTTAAGTCATCGTGTAAGTCTGTGTCAAGACTTTAGATCTGATCTGTTCTTATTTCATGTTCTATGTTGTTTACTGCCAGATCTGTAGTTTGCACCAGCACAGACGCAGAGGTTTTGTCACATTCGATTCAGTTTCAGTGTGTTTCGTTTTTAATTAGCTGGCACCATACTCACCAGACCCTAAAATCAATGATCACCCAACGGACTAGCTTTATAAAATTCTTAGTCGCCCTCAGCCAATAAAGGTCGCCACGGGTGACTGCTAATTTTCAACTCTGTATAAAGGAATAGGGTAGTGGGATAATAAAAAATGTAATATATTAATATAAATAGTAAATGTAATCAAAATACATGTATGCTTAAACAGCGAATCTCATCTGTGATAATGTTACAGTGTTCAGTGATGTTTTACAGGTGTACCTGATAGTCATGTAGATCTCGTTGGCAAAATTGGTTTGTCTGGCTACTTTCATTCCTGGCACGATCCATGAGCCAAGATCAACAGCCACTCTGATTCCTGCATCATTAGAGAGAGAATGACTCTCTCCCACTGACTCTAACACAGTCCAAAGTGATGTCACACCCATTGCACATAAATTACTAGTCACAAGGTTGTTAATCTTGATTTCCAAATATGTTGTAGAGGTCAAAATACTGTCATTCTGTTAGGTGATTGTGACATACACATCATTTACAACAAAAAGTTTGTCAATGTCATATTAAGAACTGATGTCACTTCCATCACATATAAATATTAGTATGATGAGAAGGCTGTTAACGTTTATTCCTATGTCACATCATTACTGGTCAAAATGCTGTCATATTCCATCAGGCAGAGACATTAAACCCATCATGACCATATGATAAAATGCTGTCAGTGTTGTATTGAAGAAGTGATGTCACACTCATTGTCTATTTGTTTTTATATCAATGTTGTCAATCTCATATTTAGAATTATGTTACTCCCATCACGTCTGTATATATTCACAATGATGTCAGTCTATTTCAAAGAGATGTCATACCCATGACAAAAGACTTCTTTAGACATCTGCCCAGTGGTTATGTTATTCCATTGTTGTCAAACTGCATCTGAAAAACAAGATTTAGTTAACTCATTATTAGGCGTAAAAAAAAAAAATCATCTTCACAGTAGTAGTGACTGAAAGACTATTATTTCATAAACAAATTTTATTAAAATGCAAAATTACTAATAGACAACTATACTGCTAATTAAAAAAACAAATAGGGACAATACAGTCAAACCTGTTCCAGATGGCAGCCATCTGTGTTAGGAGACCACATTTTTATTCTCGCAAATCACCTGAGACCAGGTCAACCTGTATTTAGAAGCCACCTGTGACCTGTCTTAAAAGGACACTATTGACAAAAGTTTGATTGTAACCTTTAATATGTTCATGCATAGCTAAGTTTGCAATGTTTGTTTAGTGATTTCTTCTTAAATGAAATCACCAGTTATAACTAAGACATAAACAATGGAATATCTAGTTAAAGTTTAGTTTGTTTTGTTTAATGACACCACTAGAGCACATTGATTTATAAATCATCGGCTATTGGATGTCAAACATTTAGATCTGATATATAGGTAGTCTTTGACAGGAAACCCGGTATATATATATATATATATATATACATGTATATATATATATATATATATATATATATATATATATATATATATATTTCCATTAGTAGCAAGGGATCTTTTTTACACACCATCCCATAGACAGGATAGCACATACCAAGGCTTTTGATATATCACAGTGCACTAGCTTGAACGAGTACTAGCCCAGTGGAGCCACTGATGGGGATCGACCCTAGACCGACCACGCATTAGGCGAGTATTTACAGATTATCTAGTTAAGATTAATAAATTATAAAGTTTCAAGATGGCCACACAAACTTTAGTTTAGGGGAATCTCCCCAAACCGTTTGGTCTCCTTTTAATCAAACTTTAGACTATAGTTACAATAGTATGAGGTTAATAATAATAACAGTAATAAATGAGGCAGTTACATCAACGATCACGCTAATTTCGTTTCTGTTAATTATCGAAAGAAGTCTTCCCTTTTCACCTAGTTCACCAAGGTAAACATCTACGGTCCGTTTTTTAACATTTTGACATTTATTGGACCCGGCACAGCAATAAACATCACAATAATAAATATCGTGCCGGAGACGTTTATCTTGATGAACTACTTTTCACCAAGAATGACTATTATTAATCCAACTTCCAAGGCGGACCCAATAAATTGGGTAAATAAATAACACATTGCTACGTTGATTCGGACTAGATCAGAACTTGACCACTGATTGACCAAACAGTTTGCCAACAGAACATTTTATACAACACCACTACGACAATTATATTAAACATACCTGGAATTCCTATCAGTTTATGAATTAAAAATGTATTTCACTTTCATTATGCCTGTGCTGGTCCGATACGCCTGGGTAGGCCTACTAGCAGGTAACATTTTGATTATTGGTCCGATTTTAAGTTCAAGTCCTTCTTTAGCAGAAATCGCGCTCTTCAAAAGAAGATACATTTGGTACAGAAATGCCTGTTGGTTGCATTTGATATGTATGTATCCTGTTAGTTCATCAGAATAACGTTTATGTCTATTTAATTATTACGTTGACATTTATTGTGTGCCTAGCATTTATCAGGTGAACCGAATTTACAATACCTATGTACACTTTTGTTTTGATAAAACCAAGTACTTTCCATGTGGCATGGGATTTAAAAAAAAAAAGCCTCAACGATTGCTATTTCATAATTTTGTAATCATTAATGTGACCACCATCAAAAACCTTTTCATGAGGCAGACAAGAGAGTGTAGCTCTAACAGAAATGTGTCATCTGTAAAAAAAATTGTCAATAAATTACCTAGCAAAAAAAAAATAGAAAAAAAAATAGCGCAATGGGCCGAACCACTAGTTCATAATAATTCGACTCTGTATGTCTCGGGGCCCATGGCATAGTAGCCCTAGACTGTTCGTCCCATGGCCAGTCATCCTCTACAAAATATTATATTAATCGTTGTAGTTCCACCTATTTTTCTTGTATTATTTTTGTTTTCTACAAGTAATGACAATATGTATATAATGTAAAGACACGTATTTTATAAACTGAAACTACGATTTTAAGTGTTCGTCCACTTGTCTCTAACGTTGTATTTGTAGGCCTACGTGTAATTAGCCATTCGTACAAATACCAGCCGCAGTCATTCACAAATATGGCTAATATAAATCAAATGTAGTTTTTTAAAATTCCATTTTCGTTTAATTCGGGCAAAAATTAGTGTGCCCTGCCCCCTACAAAAATAGGAGCCCATATGACCTGTTACATCGCCAGTCTAGAATCGCTAAAATCGCTGCACACGTGTCTTGTATTTGCCCCATAAGACTATTTAGTAATGTTGCCCGCCCCCCTCAGTGTGAGAGCCGTCCACCCCATTGCTTGATTGATTGATTGAAAAAAAAGAAAAGTTTACTGTACAAACAAAAGAATCGGCACAAGTTTGACATGAGGACCTTTATAAAACCATGCCACCGCCAGTGGTCTGTTTCGCATGTGCCATTGCACGTGCTTTTCGCATACTCGACTGCTCGACTTTGGGGTCCTCTATTTGGTTTTGTCAACGAAGTGAAAATCTCTTATTCGGCTTAATTATAATTCGCATTTAAACAGTCTGTACCACTATAGGGTGGATTATTTTTTTCAGTGGAATTTTTGTTTTACACAATCGCATTCTGATGCAGGAGAGTCAGTCGGCCACTGATCTGTGTATTCACATGGTCAATCTGAGCTAGCCCTAGCCTTTAGACCGTCGTTGAAAATAATTCTGTTTTCAGGAGCAGATCCAGGAAGTATTTTGCGGGGGGGGGGGGGGGGGGGACTAACCAGAAAAGTGCAAATGGAACAACACGTCAAAAATAATAATTAATAATTCACTTTTGTGACTGTTTAGTGTGTGTCACTATATTAAAATGTATCATTATTAACAAGGGGTCTAACCGTCCTGCTTCAAAATTTATTTGTTTAATTTTAATATTTAAACAGGGGCGGATTAGCCTATATCCTGCTAAAAAAAACAAAAACACCCCCACCACGTAGATAACCTGTACAAATTATAATTTCAAATTATAAACATTTACATATTGTTTCGGACCCCTACCTAAAGCATAAGTCGCCCCTGTATTATGATAAATACTAAACAGTCCCAAAGTTGATATTTTGCTGATATGTCATTTCTTTCTATTTTCAAGCCTTTGTTCCTTGCAGTTTTAAAAGTCATCAATATAATAATAATAATAATAATTATTATTATTATTATTATTATTGATATATATGATAATAAATGAAAACAATTATTTATTATTAGTAATAATAATATTAATTATTATTAATATTATATACTAGAATGCCAGAAATCAAATATAATTCAACTTGTTGAAACAATGAAAGTACACAACGAAAATAATAAGGATCGCACACCTTTACTTTTGACACGCGCCCCGTATATCTGACGTCATGGGACGCCATTGTTGATTTTCAATCGATTTTAGAAATTGCTAATTAGGGGCGTAATCAGGCGGGTGGGAACCCTGTAGAGTTGCAAATGATCATAAAATATGTCCGGCAGGATCCACGAACGTGCTGAAAGTGCTAACATGTTGGAAATAGTGTTTTTGAAGGCGTAAGCCTCTAATTTTCGAAAGTGATCCGAAACTGGACAAAGTGATCGGCAACTGGCGTAAGTACGCCAGCTCGAACAACACTGTTTTTGGTGCCAAATGTTTACCTAAATTTACATTTTATATCACTGTTTATTTATATGGTTGATTAACTTTATTACCAAGAATTTCTTTTAAAGTCATACGCGCGCATTTTGACAGAATTCACAATTTTGTTTGAAGTGATCCGGAACTGGCGCATCACCTGTATTTGATCGCATAAAAAAGAATGGATTATTATAATTATGATTATAACATGTTTGTTGCCACTAGTTAATATTATAGTTCTTCTTACATACTTAATTACTGACGCTGTTAAACCTAAAATAGATCCAAGTTCTGTTTATGCATTATACCAGAATCAGGGGTGGGACGTAGCCCAGTGGTAAAGCGCTCGCTTGATGCATGGTAACTGTGATGGTTGTTTTGGCATCAATCTGGCATCAGTGGGCCATTGGGCTGTTTCCCGTTCCAGCCATTGCACCACAACTGGTATATAAAAGGCCTTGGTATGCGCTATCCTGTCTTTTGGATAGTGCATGTGAAAGATTCCTTGGCAGTTGCTACTAGTAATGAAAAAATGTAGCGGGTTTCCTTTTTAAGACTATATGTCAAAATTACCAAATGTTTGACATCCAATAGCCGATGATTAATAAATCAATGTGCTCTAGTGGTGTCATTAAACAAACAAAAAACAAACCCTGATCAGAGTATATTTGAATGACGCAATGAACAGTAAGAAGTTTTCAACCAGATAACCCAATATTTGACCATTTTGTAATTAACTAATAAAATTCAACTTTGAAGTGTATTTTATAGTGAATGCAACATATATCAAAAACTAAACTCAAAAAATGTTTTTAACAATTGTAAGACACACATGCACATGCTTGTATGTAGACATCCACCATGTACACATACTTTCTAATGAACTATCTTGTTAGTCCTCTCTCAAGTGACATTAAAATGAAACTAAAGTAAATTTAATTGGGTAAGTCCTGCAAAGAGCAACAAAAGTAGTACATTTCTGATTCTTTGGAGTTTCTTTTGGGAAGGTATCCTCATCATTATTTGACTACTTGGTTTGTTCAGACTGATGGTTGATCATATAATTTCATTCGATTCCCAACATGTTAAAATGTGTATTGTTTAATATTATAATACTTTGAATTACAGGTATAGGTTTGTTTTGTCTTGAATGAGGTCTGATGGTTGAGGATTGGTAGAGCGATTGAAACCATTTAAACATGGATTCCCTGGCAGCAGCATTCTCCAGTGGCTTTCAAGTGAGCCATGACCCAAACACCACCGCAGCCCAGCACCCCCGCTACTCGCAGTACAAGACAAAAGGAGACAACTTCATGCAGAAGAACAGAAGGCGGCGCCTCTTGGATATTCAAAAACAGTTAGTGTTACTTTTTTTTTACTTATTTAAAAAAAAAAAAATTCAGTTTGGTTGACGTAAAAAGAAAGTAAACTTTTTTTGGAAAGAACAAAAAAATACTGTTTCTGTGTGCAATTTAGAAAACAATCAGCTTAGAAATAAATAGCAGAGGCGGATCTAGGGGGGGGGATCAGGGACCCGCCCCCCCCCCCCCTAAATGTTGCGATAGTTATAATTTTATTATATATTAATTTTAATTTTTTTACGATCCCCCTCCATACTTCTCCCAAAGTTCCCGTGGCAGCATTCCACCTCATGTCACTGCCTGCCTGCCCCCCCCCCCCCACCCACCCACCCTAATGGATTTTCTGGATCCGCCACTGAATAGCTTGTAGTAAATTCCATAGTATGAAAAAAGGTGTTCTCTGTGGGATGGACTACATGCATGTTTTTTGTCTTTTTAGTAAGATATTCCAAAACAGTTAAATGGGTTTGAAATGTTTTGAAATTCAACACTGCACTTCATATACTTTGACAGACTTTAAACAGCAGTTCTCTTACTACCGATATAGTATGTCTAAAAATTATAAGAATGTATATACATTAATTTCCAAGATTGTAGGGTACGTAATTTTACCGTCTGAACCCTGTGGCAGGAATCCTGCTATATTTATTACCTTTAAGTCCTAAAGAACCGTTTTATACACAATAACTTGAATCATATGTCATATACTTTCACCTTCAGTGGTTACATCTTTAACCACTAAATGGAGGACTTTTCCATATTTGTTGTTTCATTTCTTTCTTACTGGAGATTATTTGAGAATAATGTATTTACTTCTGTCTAGGCACAGGTTTGATGCGGTGGCTCATTCGAGACGACTGGCCGATGATTACTGGAAAGGGATGGAGAAGGAAGAGGAGGAGGTGGAAGTAGAAGATATGGAAGTCCAAGTATCGGTCAGGAAACCTGGCAGATACTACAGAAATCAGGTGACTAGTCATACTTATTTAGTCCGGGGGAGGGGGGGGGGGGGGGGGGGGGGGACATATCCCAGTGGAGATAGAAGATATGGATGTCCAAGTATCGGTCAGGAAACCTGGCTGATACTACAGAAATCAGGTGACTAGTCATACTTATTTAGGGGGGGGGGGGGGGGGGGGGGGGGGGGGGGGGGGGGGGGGGGGGGGGGGGGGACATATCCCAGTGGAGATAGAAGATATGGATGTCCAAGTATCGGTCAGGAAACCTGGCAGATGCTACAGAAATCAGGTGACTAGTCATACTTATTTAGTCCGGGGGAGGGGGGGGGGGGGGGGGGGGGTGGTGCCAGGGGGGGGGGGGGGGGCGAGGGGACATATCCCAGTGGAGATAGAAGATATGGATGTCCAAGTATCGGTCAGGAAACCTGGCTGATACTACAGAAATCAGGTGACTAGTCATACTTATTTAGTCCAGGGGAGGGGGGGGGGGGGGGGGAGGGGACATATCCCAGTGGAGATAGAAGATATGGATGTCCAAGTATCGGTCAGGAAACCTGGCAGATGCTACAGAAATCAGGTGACTTTAGTCTGGTAACCTAATGTTGCTATGACACGACACGACACGACACAACACAACAACACAATATGTTCCCAATTCAGTACAGGGGCTTATACTTAAGAATTTGTTACCTATGGCAATTACGAAAAAAAAATTAAATTGGCAAAATGGTGACCTACAACAATTTTGAACGACTTTAAACCCGTAACCTTTTCAACAAGTAAACACAAAATTAGAAACCAAAACTTATTCCTTAAAAAGACGGTAACAGTTTCTGTCCAGCAGCAATTCATGTCACAGGCTAAGGCAATCATTAGGTTTGAGCAATGATTTCTAAAAAATATATGTTATAAGTGACACCAATGTGTTTTTTGATGTTACTTCAAATTTAATGGATTCAATTGAAATACTGTTAATTACACTGACTTTCCTCTGATGGGACTCACATAATTGTATAAAAGAAGGTTAGTATTCGATTTAAGTGTTGTCCAACCATTAAGACTTTTCTTAAACAAAAATGTAATTTCTTGCTCTTGATACGAGCTTAGTAGTATGTTCATTCATTCCATGTATTTATAGATACATGTATGTAAACTGATGAGCACTTGGTTGAGGTGCATGGGTCGTAGGATCAAGCCCTATAATTTATGGACCCATTCTCAGATTGGGTTTTCCCTCATCTCAACCTGTGAACGATGACTGGTAGATCAAAATCTGTGGGATGTGGCCTCCTGTTTGTGGGGAAAATACATAAAAGATCCCTTGCTGCTAATGGAAAAAAAAGTAGCAGGTTTCTTAAAGATCATATGTCAAAATCTATAGTGGTTACATTATAACTGACTGACATTTCTTTTAGCTGATGATGTCTGAATGGCTTGTGGAAGTTCCTGAAGAATTTGAAGAAGAATGGCTTATGGTTCTGTGTCCTGTTGCTAAGCGAACTCTTGTTGTTGCATCACATGTAAGTCAATTTTTTTTTTAAACTGCTTATTATTGATAATTGATGGCTGCAGAGTTATCCAAAAGACTATTTTTAATCTTTACAAATTTCATATGAGATCATAATAGTTTAACAACCAGGGGTCGAAATTTGCTGAAATTCCTGCCAGATATTTGGTCCAGCAAGCTACAAATTCTGTCAACCCAAAAGAAAACTTTCTGGACGAAACATGGTTGAGTCAATCTAATGTGTGAATATTAAGGTGAAATAATTGCCAGTCTGATGGGATGACAGGCCAGAAAATCTCCTTGCTCAAAGTGATGTTGACCGGCAAAAACTGGTTGGGGAGCAGTATTTCGACCCCTATAGCCATATTGTTAAATACAGTTCAGTCTCTTGAAAACTTTTATAGATCTCTAAAACTGATTCACTGGATCATGCTGAATTATTATTAAGTTATTAGTAATAAACTTCAAGAATCCCTAATCTAATATTTTGATTCAGTAATACTGTATACTGTATACAAATGAACTTGAAAAAGAAAAAAGTTTGTTTATTCTGTTGTACAGGGTAAAACAGTGGCATATAGCAAGGCAGGCTATCGAAACAACACGTTCCATTCATACCTGCCTGGAGGCAGTCGCCATCAATCAGGAAAATATAACGGTAATTTTGACGATGATCATAAAGAAAATCACCTAACAGTCTTGCTTAGCCCTTGAAACAAATTGCAAATGATTGTTCATGTTTCACTGCAGGCATTAATTCCTTTTCAAGGGTCAATTTTAAGGATTTTTGGAAATTGTCTAAAGTGCAGCCACAAGCTGATATTGAAATTGCATGTCAAAGAATTAAGTTGCCCAAAACAAAAACAAAAAAAGGGATAGCAATAAATTATATATCATGGTTCTTACACGTCCTGGAATTGAATGTCCCAGAATTTTGTGATTGTAAAATCCAGGCCTGGAATGTCCTGACATTTTTTTTATTTATTATTGTGTCAGACAACAATTTAAAATTTATAAAAACATTAATTGATTAAAATTTTATGTTTTGGAAAATGTTTTAAATGTCCTGGAAATGTCCTTGAATTTTATGTTTTTTTAAGTGTAAGAAGCCTGATTATTTATATGCAATAAATTCAGTGTGACATCTGTTTTGTTATTACTGATTATAATATTTATGATGTAGCTAAACCCACCGTGGACTCCCATATATACCGTATATTGCCGTGTATTAGCCGACTCCTTGTATACGCCGACCTCTTAGTTTGACCACCGGCCTCGGTGGCGTCGTGGCAGGCCATCGGTCTACAGGCTGGTAGGTACTGGGTTCGGATCCCAGTCGAGGCATGGAATTTTTAACTCAGATACCGACTCCAAACCCTGAGTGAGTGCTCCGCAAGGCTCAATGGGTAGGTGTAAACCACTTGCACCGACCAGTGATCCATAACTGGTTCAACAAAGGCCATGGTTTGTGCTATCCTGCCTGTGGGAAGCGCAAATAAAAGATCCCTTGCTGCTAATTGGAAGAGTAGCCCATGTAGTGGCAACAGCGGGTTTCCTCTTAGAATCTGTGTGGTCCTTAACCATATGTCTGACGCCATATAACCGTAAATAAAATGTGTTGAGTACGTCGTTAAATAAAACATAAGAGCTTACAAAATGATATAGACAGAGGTGTCAAACAAAGATGGTAGAACACGTTTTTTCACCATTGAAATGACAATAAAACAAGTAATTATTATTATTATTCATCAAACTATTAATGCATTCAAGAACAAAAAACTACATAATACTGCATGATGGGGTGTTTTATTTATACTGTGCACAAATTATTGTTACATAAGCTGTGAAAGGCTGTAAGGGTCTGATCAAAATCTGTAAGTCATATTCGGGAATGTTTT
This sequence comes from Gigantopelta aegis, assembly GCF_016097555.1. Taxonomy (NCBI): domain Eukaryota; kingdom Metazoa; phylum Mollusca; class Gastropoda; order Neomphalida; family Peltospiridae; genus Gigantopelta; species Gigantopelta aegis. The sequence continues at coordinate 26,058,700 of NC_054700.1, forward strand.
CGATCGGAATTTTATGAACATATTTGTTGATTCCGTGTATAAGCCGACTCTTTTCTTTTGAAAAGTATTTCTTGACTTCAAAAGTCGGCTAATACATGGCAATATACGGTACTAAAGAAACTATATGTCCCTGTGTAAAAGTTTTTTTCTGACAAACTTCTGTGATTTATCAGTTGTTTGTCAGGTGATAAAATATTAACTAAAGTGATTACATACAACTGGATGACCATTAAAACTGACCACTGTTTTTTACCTCAAAGCTAGAGAGTTTGGTTTGCACTAGATGTAATGGATTACTAAATAGGAAGTAGTTTTAGGTTCTCATGGATGAAGCTTCACAATATTTCATATCTCACATAGTACATTTCATTGCAGTACACATGTACTTTACAAATAATGATGCAATTTTGTATATGTGTAGGGCCTGTGATTTAGCAAGTTCCAATCCTCTTGGTGTACCCATTTTTAAAACAAGATTTTTATGTGAACAGTGCCTCATAACAGGTATATTACAGGACATGGTGTGTGCTAATGAGACTACATGTCAGAATTATCAAATGTTTAACTGATTATGTTCTAGTGGTATTTTAAAACAAATCACAATTTTCTTTATTGTAGGTGTGATTTGATGTTTTGTTGTCTTGCAGATTACACCATCATGGATTGCCTCTTCCACGAAGTGACGGGAACATACTGGATTCTAGACCTCATGTGCTGGAAGTCTATGCCCATCTATGAAACCGAGGTCTGTCTATCTACAGGAAATCCGTATTCTTAAAACCACCAACTCCTAGTAATTAAGCAGTATAAAATATTATCTTGTGGTTTTAAACAGAGACATTACTTTTATTACAATATTATCTTGTGGTTTTAAACAGAGACATTACTTTTATTACAGTATTATCTTGTGGTTTTAAACAGAGACATTACTTTTATTACAGTATTATCTTGTGGTTTTAAACAGAGACATTACTTTTATTACAGTATTATCTTAAACTATTACAGCTCTTTTTCCATTCACTTGAACATTATTTAAAACATTTTGCTTAAACTTTAATGATAAGTTTTTTGGTAAATCCAATCTTGATGGTTCTCGTTGTCATCGTCATCCTACTCCTAGTGTTTGTAGTAGCTCAAAATTAATTAATTATAACAAAACAGGTACATACCTCGGAAACTAGTCCATCCTCCTACAAAAGTGTTTTTGCAAATATTTTCAGTTTGGTTTGACATAAGAAGAAAAGTAAAAGTGTTTTGAAATAACAAAAACTTACTATTTTTGTGTGCAATTTAGAAAACAATTTCCATAGTATGAAAAAAGATGTTCCCTGTGGGAAGGACTATAGGTTCAACTGCTTTAAAGTTGTTAGTGTTGGTGCTGTTTAAACAACAACAAAAAACAGTCCAAAATGGCTTTTATTGTTAATTAGAGGTGTTAACTTAAACGTGCTCTGTCACGGATGGTTTACCTAATTATTGACCCAACAAAGTATTATATGACAATATATACATTTGATTTGTACCTAAAAGTACTTTATTGAATCATCTACGTAACCACCATATTACACTTATTATTGAAATTTTATAAAAATAATTGAATTATGGGTAGTCCATAATTCTGAGAGAAAAAACAGCTATTTGGAAAGCAGAGGTGTGACGTATTATTTTGAGTCACGTGACGGGCATTCCCCGAATAACCGCAGTGCCAAAACGATTTGCCAAGCTCGTGTAACGAGAACGCTTGACCGTCCTCTGCAACGTAGGGTAAATAGAAGAAAAAAAAACCCAATGAAAATAAGTTATTAAAAATTAATAAAAACATGTACTGAATGATATTAAGCGTATACATTAATTTATTTTAGTAACAGAAGCATGTTAAACATCGACAACCCCGACAAGTTATGCCTTTGCATCTATAGGTAAATTTATTGTTAGTCATACGCGAAAAACTCTAAACATCTGAATCACAAACACCGTCATTTTCCACCGTGTCAAATTCATTATTATACAAAATATGCCATAACAGCTGACTTGGGATAGGAATTGTTACATTTTTAAAGAATACTCTGAACTAGACGGTGTTTATATACGATGTGACTATATATATGAAGGCCGTGTCTATAGCCTCCACTAATGAGGGCTGGCTATATTTGAGTAAAAGTCAGTATCTATCTGTGATATTTGTATTTTTGCACAGTTCTTTACACTGTTTTTATTTAAATCTTGACTTTTTATATTGATGTTGATCATCACCTTATTTGTTTGCATTACCATAGTTTGACACCCAATAGCCAATGTATTTTTCGTGCTGGGGTGTCGTTAAACATTCATTCATTGATCCATATTACTGAACCATCTGGAACAGGAGGAATACATACTAAGTACTGTACGAACGGTGCATTTTCTGAACAGGGATGGAATGGGGAAGTATATGAATTTAGCGGACCCTTTTGTGTACGTTTTCCATAGATATATGAATAGTGTCATATTGTCCCTACAGTACTAACAAAAAATTAATTCTAATAAATAAATAAATAAATAAATAAAAATAACACTTACAAATTATCAGCGGCTGAGGTAGATTAACTGAAAGAGAAACTAACTACGGACAGTACACAAACTAACAACAGGGCTTGAACTTAATAATTTTTCACTGATTGCTGTTTTGAGGCTGCTTACATAAATTTTGTAAAAACAAGTTAATTTTACTGTAAATAAATATGACTAAAAGGTATTTAGTCACATTTCAAATGCTCAAAATTGCATGGGCCATTAAAACTCAAAATACATTTTTTTATAGGCTACTAGTAAAGCTTAGACCACTCCCGGGTCCCCCTCTAAATTTATGTAACGTTTCTGTAACAACCGCCCCCACCCACCCCACCCCACCGCGATGTGATTTTACCAACATTATAATACATGTAATAATAATAATAATACACAATTATTACTACTACTACTACTACTACTACTACTAATATTACTACTACTACTAATACTATTACTATTACTATTATTACTATTATTATTATTGTTAGCCTACTACTACCTTTTTGGAGTGAAGGGGCAGTGTTTTATCTGGAGGAGTTTTGGCTATAAAAATGCAAGATTAACCTGCATGCACACATGCAATGCAAGATTAACCTGCGTGCACACACGCACAAACGGAAGGCTGAACTTGTCCCTGCATGTAGAACTGGATTCAACTGGGTTAAGTAATAATTAGCCAACCTTTGGATGACAAAACATGCAACAGTACACTGTTTTTTATGCTATACATTAAAACCGAAATACCACTTTGTGAACCAGTCAAAATAATTTGCACACACGCATAATAATAATAATAATAATAATAATAATAATAAATGGTGAGTTCATGTTCCGACTGTTTATTATTTCATTTCAGCGTATTCGCGGTTATTTTCGTCATGAAATAATATATTTTTTATTATTTGCCATGTATATAGCCGGCCCTCATTTGCCAAGTCTCTATACATGGCGATTGTATATATAAAATCCACAAATACATTATACGGTTGTCGTATATATAGCCTCATCACTACGAGTCTGTTTTCCCGTATTTTTATGACTTTTTACAAGAAGACTTCCAAATTTTAAAAATGAAGCATGTCGTGGAATTCCCTCGATCATAGTTCAGTTAAAATGTTTTGGATCATACAGTAACTAGGTTTGGTATTCCAAATGAATGTAATTTTCATTTATAATGCATATTTAGAGGAACAAGGCCCACTAAAACTGTGATTGAGCTCCTTTAAGCTTCATTGTATTCAAGCTGACATTAAATATATTGATATCTTTTCAAGATATATTTTGAGGAATTAATTTAAACTTCACCATTTTCATACTAACATTGAATATAACATGATCATCATTTCATGAAGTATTTGTTTCTGGAGTGTATATATATTTAATTGAATGCTGAATCAATTGAAAGCAAACCCATGATCATATTTGAGAAGTGTGTGGGTGTACAGTAGAATCCCTCTTGCTTTAATTTTAAACTTGTTATAATTGGGATATGACTAGGACAATTTTTATCATCCAAGTTTAAAGTGTAAGCCTTCACTCACCAAATGCAAATTAAAGTTGGGATTTGGCAAACATATTTCATTGTAATTCGCCAAACAGCTAATTAAAAAATCGTCTGCCGTTTATAGATGTATCACCATTTTTGCTGTTTGGCTGAATGAACTTGAATTTGACAAGACATTTTTAAAATAAATTTGCCAAATTACTAATATTTTATGGGCTTCAGCATAAACTCTGCAAAATGTAAAACTTTCAGATGCTGTGTAATTATAGCCTAGCAATACCTAAAGTAAATGTATCTTTGTATTTTGTAGACTGAATTTCGATTTTACTGGCTCCACCAGAATCTCCAAGAGTTCCCGCAGCTTGGTGTCAAAAGCAGACAAAACCCGGTAAGTGTTGTATGGATTGTGTTATGTGATCTAGGATCAATCCCCAATGAGTATATCTTCCATACCAACCATGGCCCCATTCCACGAAAGAATCGTAGCCATGGTTAATTGTAGTGACTTTCGATACGGCTGTAACACATAAGCTTTATAGCCATTCCACAAAACAACCTTACGCCACAGTAGTCATAAGTGCCCATTTAATGATTACAATCTTTGCAAAGAAGTGTGAATTGGTTAAATAATACATTGGTAACAGACTATTTGGAACATCTGGGATGTATTGATGGGCATCGGACATCCATGTAGTAACTTTGTCAGTGTATTTGCTGAATGATAATTGCCAAATGCATAAGTCATGATAGTTATATCCCATATTTTCATGTGAAGGTAATATGGCCTAGAATGTTTTTCATTGAATGCAAGGTATTATGTGTATATTAGATCCATGTTTGCATCATTAGAAAATCATCATATCATCATCTAAGTGGCATTTGACATCATCATCTAGTGGAATTTGACATCATCATCTAAGTGGAATTTGACATCATCTAAGTGGAATTTGACATCATCATCTAGTGGAATTTGACACCATTAGAAAATCATCATATCATAATCTAAGTGGCATTTGACATCTACGTTAGTGGCTTACAACTACCTCGTACCAATTGGAATGGGCTGGTGATCATAGGAAAAAGTTATGATCGCGATCGAAGTTGTATATATGACAAAAGTAATGCTAAGATCGTTTCATGGAACTAAGCCCTGTTGTCCCAAGTTGGTATATTACCAGCTGTGGGATGTTTCAGTCCTGTTTATAGGCTAGATCATTTTCTGCTGTTAAGTTTATGTAAAATATATGGAAGGTATGTTTGGTCTTTGTTACAATTATTTCTTTGCTAGATAATTGTGTAAAAAGTTACATGAATTGTTGACATACTAACACAACATTGAAATAGCTGTGGTTTTTCTCTTACAGTTCAGCTTCCAGGCCTTGCCTCGTTTCCCCTGTACTCCACAGGCAATAGAGGAAGCTCTTGTAAATTCCACTTTTGAGGTAATCCACTTGTAGATACTCTTCAGTTACTTATATCACTAGTGACAATTGTTTATTTTGTAATATTCATCCAGACATTAGTGTCTTTGCTTTTGTTTGAGCTACATGCCTACACTGTTTTCCAGAGGTAGATAAATAAGTTAGCCTGACACACAAACCTAATGCTTTTTCAAGTCAGGACAGTAACAAATGGTCAGGATAGACCAAAACTTGAGGCAGATAAAAACATGTCTTCACTATTGAATAGTTAGACGTACAGCAATAATGTTAAACTTTCCTTTCCTTTTATTTGCAGATTGATGGGATCTTGTTCTTCCACAAACGAACCCACTACATGTTTGGCTCGACACCACTTGTGGTATGGCTCAAGCCGTACATGCTGCAGGACGTTCTCAATATTCCAGTGCCACAGCGGTACCTCCGACAAATGCCGTCCACGTACATAGACTACGCACACCACATCGCCGAGGTGAAGGCTGACAAATACGGCAACGTACACAGGCGACCACGCAACAAGAGCAAACCGTCAACGCCCGACAGCAAACACTCCGACAGTAACAAGTCCACTCCGGGTAAGACGGACGACAAAGCGGAAAGTATTGAGGAGAAGGTTCCACAAGAGAAGAAAGTTCTGGGGATGGATGTGAATCATGTGGGACAGGGAGATGGTGGCGCACTTACAGCTGGTACCAGTATGGAGACCACTGCTAGTGCCGAGGAAGTCAGTCAGAGTGAAGCACAGATCAAACTTTTAATTCAACCAACTAAGTTTAAGTTAGGAAACATGAAGATGTGTGATAGGGTACTTCCTCCTTCAACGGAGGGAACTTCTGCAAATGAACAATGTAAAGCCGATATACTGAGCCAGGCCGGGGGTGATGTTCTAACGTCATCCGACACAAGTCACATGGAAGAGGTGGTGGTTTCACCCAACGATTCAATGACTGGAGAGCAAAGTCAGTCTGGAGAAACTGGGAAGGAAGGCAAAACCAAACAATGAAATCATATTCATGGTTTAAAAACATTACTCTGATAGCCGACAACGACTATTCAAATTTTGGAGAAAAAGTCAATTGTTTTGGCTTTTTATACAATTTTAACTGTTATTTCTTCTAAGGTTTTTGGCATACATCTGTTTCACAAAGACTGGAATTGATCTCAAATGCTGACAAATTGATGTCTATGTGGCATAAAGATATTGGCTTTTATTTTTATTTGGGTATCACATCCCTGTTTAAAAACAGATTAAACTATGAAGGGTAAATTAAAACTGCAAACCATAGCTTCAAGGTATCTGTGAAGTATCTGTGGCGTATTCGTGTGTGTGCGAGTGAAACAAAAACGGAATTTGTTTAATACTGAAACGGAAAAAAACGGAATTTGTAATATTATAAAACGGAAAAGGGAAAAATCTGAAACGGAAAATCAGTGCCTCTACATCACACACATACAATTTGTATGGTGTTGTTATGACATTAGTGTCTCAGACTCTATTAGAGTCTCGACTCTTAAAAGTTTTATAAGCACCAAGCCTGGTGAAATTGTGTTTTTTATTCAGTACTTTAATTTTTTTATGGATTTTCTTAGGAACTCGTGAAGATTTCCTCAATCTCCAACAGGACGTTCTCTGTAGTTGGCATGGAATTTTCTTTTATTTCATTTCCCCCCCATTTTCCTCATTTTCTGGAAGCAGTCGGTGCAAGAACATGCACATAAATGTATTAAAGTGTTGAGTAAACCAGTCAGTGCAAGAACATGCACATACATGTATTATAGTATTGAGTAAACCAGTCAGTGCAAGAACATGCACATACATGTATTATAGTGTTGAGTAAACCAGTCAGTGCAAGAACATGCACATACATGTATTATAGTATTGAGTAAACCGTGAGTATGTGAGCTTTGTTGATATACACAATGAATAGTTTCTGTGCTGATTGAATGAAGATGACTGATGAAAATGTTATTAATTTGGTGCACTGTTGGGGGTGGGGATTATGTAGATTAGTGATAGTGCCCTTACTTGAGGTGTGATGGGTCAGAGAAGGTCCTTAATAGATTGGCTCTCCCCCCCCCCCCCCCCCATCACAATCAGTGCCCCACAACTAACTGGTATGTACTCTCCTACAGAAAGTGCTGTTGAAAAAATCTCTTGCAGTTGTTATATTAGGAATATGTAGCTTCATCAGATTTCCTCACCATTCTGTCAATGAAGTATTAAAATGATCATGTTAACATCAAATAGTATGGTTTAAATTGTGCTGTGGTGTCATTTAAATATCCTTTCTATTCGTTGTGTAGGGAAGTACTACAGGTGTCCATTATGTTAAACAAATCTAGATCATCTCAAGTAACAGACTGGCAGGCTATATCTAATCATTGGTGACATTGCACTTTTCACTTATCTAGATCCTGATGTATTCAATTTGAATCTGTGATGTCCACCTATAATTTCAAATCTGACTATAGCACAGGAGTGTAGAAATGAAAAATATTTCACTAGCCTGCCGGACCAGAACCAACTAAAATTTACTAGCACACCAGGATTTTGACTAGTGTCAAATTACTAGCCTATAGAACAATATATTAATGTTTAACAATATTATAATATACAGTCTTGACATCACTTTGTAAGTGATCAGCATCAAGTGGCAAAGGAAATAAAGCCCCAAATTCACAAATATTTTGAAATATTCTAATAAAGACAAAGTTTTTCAGTTCTTTCGTATAGATTTATAAAATTAAAAATATCTCTCCTCTCCCTCTCCCCCCCCCCCCCCAAATTGACAAATTGCCCATTCAGACCAGTAGTTGCATTTTTCAAAATGTTTACTTTCATTAGGCAAGTACTTTTTTCTGAAGTTTTAAACTGTTAAAACATGTTTTGTAAAAACCATGACATTGGACATCTTGGTTCTGGTTGTCAGTCGTTGATAGGATCATGTTCAGCATACATGCGAGTATTGTTTTGTTTATGTCACTTGGAATAATTCTTAATTGGAATGTTGATTTTCAAGTTTATGTTTTTTAATATGTAATCAAAAATAAAATGTAAAGACTACTTGATTAGTTACAACTTGTTTATAACACACATTGTATAAATGTCATAGTATTACAATAATATCAACATTATTCATACAATGTTGACCGTTTCCATTTTGTATCAGGTTTATATCACGAGTCTATGCTGATGTGATACGGACCCCAGAAATTTGTGACATCACCACGTTAATTACAGATCTGCAAAAATACTGAATTAAAACAATTTAAGAAAAACACTCAAATGACATCTCATAATTAGTTTTTTAGACTGATATCTGAATATCTTCATCCCTGGAACATATTCAACCTCAGAGTACTAGTTTTCAGTTATTACTTGTTTTCATGAAGTGGTACAACTTCAAGAAATCAGTTCACTCGGTCTGTGTCATGTCTACATGTTCATACAGAGTCGGCCATGAAAACAAACCAGGCAGATCATTCAGTGAGCCATGGCTTGGCCGATCAGGTGTGTCTTGTATCACAAACATGTACATGTAGCTGGGGCCGTGGCCATATTCAGGGAGTAGATGCCAAGTTATGCTGGTCGGCCTATAACATCTACACAATATATTGTTACTCTCCCGTAAAAATCTGTACTGCTGTTAAATACAATCTTCACGCACTCAATAGGGCTGGCGTCTTCTGGCATTCTGAAAATGTTACAAGTGTTAAGGAATGTCAACCTTTATTTTACATGCACAAAAAATTAAGAATAAAGTACTATTTTCAAAGTCAATTATAATTTTTATATACAACTTTGCTCTACAACTGGGCAGTAGCTGGGATTTTTATTTATTATTATTATTATTTTTTTTTTTTTTTCGAAGATGGGGAAGAGAAATACTTGTCATCCATTAAAGGCTTTTGTAGGAAATATCACTAGCATTATAATTTGCGATATTCTCCTAGGAGATATCACTTCTTTTGTTATGTCACTGTATGTTTCATCGCTAAACTTATCATTAGTGACATCACACCACTTTCATTCTGCTAGTTAACAAGTCTAACTTTAAAAAAAACAGTCATTATTTTCTATCACAGGTCCAGTTGAAATATTATTTTTAAACATCAGTAAGGGGGAAATGCACAGTCAGAATAGACTTTTTGATCTAGGTTGAGAGTAGTGTGAAAGGAAAGGAAATGTTTTATTTAACGACGCACTCAACACATTTTATTTATGGTTATATGGCATCAGACATGGTTAAGGAACACAGATATTGAGGGAGGAAACCCGCTGTCACTTCATGGGCTACTCTTTTTGATCAGCAGCAAGGGATCTTTTATATGCATCATCCCATAGACAGGATAGCACATACTGCAGCCTTTGATGTACCAGTCGTGGTGCACTGGCTGGAGCAAGAAATAATCGAATGGGCCCACCAACGGGGATCAATCCCAAACCGCTGGAGCAAGAAATAGTCCAATAGGCCCACCAACGGGGATCGATCCCAAACCGACCACGCATCAAGCGAGCGCTTTACCACTGGGCTAGGTCCCGCCCCTGAGAGTACATGTAGTGTGAAATCGCATAGATAACCAACAAGTCTATAGCTAGTACAGTGAAACCCCTCTAAAACAGACACCCTAAGGACCAATACAAATGTCCATTATTAAGAGGGATCCGGTTTAGAGAGGTTAAGTTCTGTACTGGTTTTTAAAAAGGGACTGTAAAATGTCCAGTTTTGGGGGAATTCCGGTTTACAGAGGGTCCGGTCTTGAGAGGTTTGACTGTACACTGCAACCTTTCAGTCAGCACATAACTACAAATATAAATGCTACAACACCTTGTCTTTAAGTTGCTAGTTTGGGCTATGTTTCATAAGTGTCGAGAACAAAACTGTCATACTGATTTTACTGGTACCTTGGACATTTCAACAACACCTACATAACAATAATAATTCAAATGACATTATAGGGCTGAATAAAAAATTAAAAAATCTTGCCACACATCTCATCAATGGCCGTGTTCAGTGTTCTATTAAATGTGTTGGGTTTTTGTTAACTGTTGGCGACACCTCAATCTGACCCAGTGATGAGATGTTATATGGTATAGTGCTATATCTTTTATCAACATTCCAGCCATTTTTGTCAAATTTTAGTTACAGGACCTGAAATTACAGACTCATTCCAGAAAAAAAAAAAAAAAAAAGTGATTTGTGATTGATTCTGTTGAACATTTTAACATTTTTAAAAAGAATTTCACCAAGATAATATTGGAATGGAGACTGATTTAATGATTTAGCACATGATAGCATTTTTAGTGTTGGTGAGCGAACACCCAAAATTAATTTGTAATGCATCTATGAGATGTTTTATTCTCCCATCAAATTACACACATTTTCTACAATGGATGACTGATGACCAGTGTTAGTTGAGCCCCTGTGACCGTTGAATATTTATAACCATTTCTGAAAAGGATATCTGCTTTGAGTTGATATCTTCTGGATATATGCTGGTTATTTTCTTGAAATTTGAATCTGAAGTGCTGCCCTCTACCCAACATTCCTTGCCAGCAAAGCCACCTTGGAACTGAATGTGTATCTCGGTGATGTGAAGTGTTTTTCCTAAGTCGAGAATAATCCACTGTGGAGAACCCTGTAAGAAAAACAGATATCTCAACTGCAGGGCTTGAAACTAGCACTTGCCCTGTCCCAGGTGAGTAGAACTTGTTTGGTGATGAGAACAATATAAATAAAACCAGTTCGAGATCAGCGCTAGCTCTGGCATTCACCAAATGCAAATTTGTAAAACAACTGGCAATTTTTATTTCAATTTGGCCAAATATTTTCATGCAATAATTGATATATTGATACAAAATAAATGTTTCTGCAATTTTTTAAGTTGAAGAGAATTTGGCAAAAGTTTCTTCTCGCCCAGAGCTAGCCCTTCTCCAATGTTCCAATGTGATTATTATGCAGTCATACTCAGTATAGTTTTAACCATCTACCTCTGCAGAGATAAATACTATTAATTTAGTTTAAATTAATAAAGACGTAAACACTTTATACACTCTTGTCAGTAGTTTGATAAAAATACAGCTGTATGGGAATAACACAGAGTTAATAACTAATCACAAAAAACCCACTAATAACAGGATCGTACACAGGGCTTGATGGGTGCATACGCACTTACCAAATTACCAAAGGTCCACATCTTTTCTATCAAATCTGAATGTTTTTTTATTTATTTTTATTTGCCATTGTTGATCCCATTACAAGGAATTTGCACCTCCCATTAAAACTGCGTATGGGTCTGAATCATTTTCAAGATATCAAATACAAGAACAGCCAATAACAAACGGAGTGAAACATACATCAACAGCTTAGTTTTTATGGAACTGAATGAATAAGCACTCACTGTAGTTTAGTTACTGAATAACCAACTGCCTGCCATTGTCCAGCAAGTCGCCAAATACCTGCACAGTTTGGCAACAGGTCAGGTCAGGTCAAAGGTTTTAACGTGCACATTCAGAGCAAGCTGTTGTAGCAGACACCTCTCATGGGTGCAGGTGTTGACTTATGCCGGCTCCTCCGTCCGACAGGAAAGGGTTGGGGTGGGTGGGAGAAGGGACCGTCCATGTTTGGCAAGTGCAAGAGAGAACATGTCGCAGCCCAACCAGGGTCAGTAGTGGGCAGGGGGTGATTTGGCAACACTAAAACACATGCCTATGTAGACAGAGCCAATTACTATAAAAAAACACATCATAAATTAATTGTCAGTAGGTGGGACTTTGAGAGGTTCCAGTTTACACAGATGCCAGTTTACACAAATACCAGTTTGGACAGAGTTCGATGTACTTAAAGCCTGCTGTATCAAGGTTGATACACCCACCTCGGTGGTGTAGTGGTTAAGTTATCGGACATTACAGAAGGTGTAAGGCCACTGCACAAGACTTCTCTATCTAACAACTAACAACCAATACACTGTCCTTCGACAGATGCCCTGATAGCTGAGGTGTGTGCCCTGGATAATGTGCTTGAACCTTGCTTGGATATAAGGGCAAAAGTAGGTTTAAATGAAACAAAGGTTGATATTAATTGTCTATCTTAATGTTTCAGCTAGTATTCTGAAAATGTAGATCTACATGTGCATGTCAGTAAATATTTTCTACAAAAATACCTGATCGGAGTTCCAACATGTGTCCTCAATGTGATCTAGTAGATGTTTTTTTCCAAACTGTTTAGTGTCACGGTTTAACACTGAGCTTACTCTGCAAAAAAAAAACCAGTCATGTTTTTAAGCACTGGGTAGTACTAGTATTAAAGCATGTTTCTTCATTGAAGATTCAAGAATTGAAATTGGGTCATTTTCCTAACTGACATAATGTAACTTAAAATTTGAATTTTTATATTAATGTTGATCATTAATTAATTCATATATTTACTTTAGTTTGACACCCAATAGCCGATGTATTTTTTATGCCCGGATGTCATTAAACATTCATTCATTTACAGGGCAGGATTTAGCTCAGTCAGTTGAGCGTTTGCCTGAGGTTCTTGCATCGCAGGATCATTGACAGGGCTCAACCTGTACATGGCCAAATTAGCCAATTGCTAATTTTTTAATTAAAAGTGGCTACAACATTTGGTATTTGGCTAATTAAATATTCCTTAACTTAACCACATTTTAATAATTTTCAAGGAAATACTCAAAATACATGTACATATCTAAAAATTGGCTAAACAAAAGTTTGTTCCAGTGTGAGCCCTGGATCAAACCACCTCTGTGGATCCGTTCAACTGATTGTGTTTTTTTCTTGTTCCAACCAGTGCATCACAACTGGTTAAAGGCTGTGGTATGTGCTTTCCTGTCTATGTGCATATAAAAGATCCCTTGCTGCATTAGGAAAAATGTAGCAGGTTTCCTTTGATATCTAATGGCCAATGATTAATTAATCAATGTGCTCCAATGGTGTCATTAAACAAAACAAACAAACTTTTCATTTACATAAATTTTTAAGTTAAAGTTTGTGTTGGTTAAAGAACACTGACTTTGGCAAGTCAACATTTGAAAATTTACACATACATACATGTATGTATTTTTCATTAGCAGCAAGGGATCTTTTCTATGTACATTCTCACAGACAGGGCAGCACATACCTTCGATAAACCAACTGTGGAGCACTGGTTGGGTTTGAGGGGCATTGATCCTATGAACCATGCACCTCCTGTAAACACTCCAACCCATCTGAGAAAAATGTGAACAGTACAACAATTTAAACATGAGTGTGTTTTTATTAAACACACATGTAATTAGGCCTTAGTAATTGTAACAGTTAAAAGAAACTTTTACAGAACCCCAATATGCCACCACCTTTTTACTAAACATTTTAGTAGCAGCAGGACAATTCAAATGGAATTATAATTAACGGAATAAACCATATTTGAATAACTATATGTACAAATTAAATATATGACTCACAAATTGATTGGACCTGTCACTAGGAGTAAACAGTGGCTTCCACAAAAAATTGAGGTACAAGAAAAAGTTTACCAAAAAATTCTATATATGCAGACCTGTGAAAACTTTGAAATCACATAATTAACTTGTCAGCCTCTCTGCAAACATTATCCTGACATTATTTACTGGTATTTTTTAATGGGCATCTTAAGTGTAACTTCAGTGTAAAACAAAAATTAATTAATGATTTTGGTCAATGTGAAATTTTTATACAGCCCTAGTATAAGAAATTGTTCTACAAACAGCTTTACATTTTTATAGTTAGACTGTGAGTACACCCATTTCACGTTTTTATTTTAACATTTCAGTGTTTAATCATTATAATTCATGTTATCATGAATGTAAATTTATCATAACTATAGACTAATTCATCAATTTTGACCAGTTATTTATTATTGTGATGCATGTCTGTCTCTCTCTCTCTCTCTCTCTCTCTCTCTCTCTCTCTCATCTCTATATCACATTCACACACCATATTTTATATTTATCTTTGGCCACATAACACATCTCATAGACAGTGTTTGCCTCCCATGCAAAATCCTGGCTACGCCAATGTATATTACATAGGCTAAGTAATACAGAAAAGTTTGGTAAATTGTCCGCCTCCAGCCGTCTGAATCATCAATGATCAAATAGTAACTAGTACACTACGCCTACGGTTATGTTCGAATAGACCAACTACATGTAGTTCATGCCCGAGTATTCATTATGATTAACGGACCGCTGGATTAACTTTCGTAGACTTCTACGGTGACCAGGTACTTGACGATTTACATTCAAGTAAGAAATTCAGATATACATTATGATTTTGCATGTGTACCTTACCGTATTTTCGTGTGTTCTGAAATGATGGAGGCTGCCATGACATATTGTCGTAAAATTATAAAATACTAGCAAATTCTAATTTGTTACATTATTGGTTGTACTGAATTTGTTTAGGAAGAGCTTTCCTTGTTTGACAATGCCAACGAAATATCCTCCTTTGTTTTTACCTTTAAAATGTTATTTTGGATGGGAAATATTTTACGACATAAGGTGAGAAACTTTGCTTGTCGGCCCTTGTTTACAGGTCTAAAAGTAAAACTAAAAGTAAAAGTTGAGTGTAAACATCACCACAGAGGTGTCTGCTTGTGTCCGATCTGTTGTTGAAATACTTACACTTACAAATAAAATAATTGTGTATGTGAACTTATTTTTGTAGAAGTTGTGGGTTTCAGGTACACTAAATGACTTTCCTTTGTCACTGTCAGTAACCCACGTTACTCAGTAACTGATAATCATAATCATGATAATGTTCATTATACGTGACAGTGCCAAAGGAAAGTCCTACCCCACTATGTATGTATGGTTTTATAAAATTTGATACATGGGTCGAATTTCAATTTTTGGGAGGCATGGCAAGTGTTGCCTTCGGTTTGCTAACAAAAATTAGGGCACCAAGGCAAGATGGAGGAGTATGATGGCAAAGGAATGCCAGACAACTCGGACCCGTGGACAACTCGGCCCATACAACTCGGCCCACGTCGAGACAGCTCGGCCCATAGTTCTGAGACAACTCGGCCCACCTCAAGACAACTCGGCCCGGAGTCCAGAGACGACTCGGCACATGCACAATATTGTATATTGTTGAAAAATATTGTTGAACAAGTGTTGTTTTTTAAATGAAAGTATTCTCACAGAAATAAAATGCCGACATATCCGTGTTCCTTTTGTTCCAATGAAGTTCGACCCAGACAACATGCATTACGCTGCGACGTTTGTTCACGATGGCAACACCGCACCTGTAATTCTGTCGTAATTTTACTGCTTTGGCATATGAATACTGTATTGATTGAGAAATACTAGGATAAACTGTTCAATTCTGCTACTTGAAAATCTGATTTCGACATATAGCCGCTTTCCACAAGTATCAATGAACCCGTATCAATAACTCGGGGCCGAGTTGTCTCGGACAGCTCGGCCCCGAGGCCAAGTTGTCCATGGGTCCGAGTTGTCTGGTCCCCATGGCAAAGTATGTATACTCTTCAAAAAAAGAAACACAAATGGGTTATAACTCCGATTTTATGTTTCCTACCGGTTTATGCTTTGTGAATATAAGGTCATTGCATGTCCCAAACACATTCCCACGGTTACATTCGATAAAACGCAGCTACTGTACAATAAAGTTCCAAAATGTGAATATTCGCAAAAACGCAGCCACGTGCAAACCATGTCACCACTGCACGTGCGTTGTCTGCACGTGCAACATGAACACCGACAGTATAAAAGTGCAGGGTGTTCGCTTGCCTGGCCTCTGTATCTGGCCGACAGTTGACAATCCAGGACATGCCACGTCTCAGTGAACCGCAGAGAAACAATGCCATCGGCCGACTAGACGCAGGCGAATCCAGAACGACCGTTGCCAGGGCATTCCATGTGTCCCCAAGCACCATCTCCAGACTGTGGGACCGTTACCAGCAACATGGATCAACACGTGACCTCCCTAGATCCGGTCGACCACAGGTCACTACCCCCGGGCAGGACCGCTACATCTGGGTACGCCACCTTCGGGAACGATTGACTACTGCCACCTCCACAGCCGCAGCAATACCAGGTTTGCGCAGGATATCCGACCAGACCGTACGGAACCGCCTACGTGAGGTAGGAATTCGTGCCAGACGTCCAGTTCGAGGTGTCATCTTAACACCACAACACCGTCGACTCCGACTGCAGTGGTGCCAGATTCATTGACAATGGCCTCAACTGCGATGGAGACAGGTGTGGTTCAGTGACGAGTCCCGATTTCTGCTCCGACGTCATGATGGAAGATGTCGCGTGTATAGGCGTCGTGGTGAACGTTATGCGGCAAACTGCGTGCAGGAAGTGGACAGATTCGGCGGGGGTAGTGTCATGGTGTGGGCAGCCATCTCACACACTGGCAGAACTAACCTGGTCCACGTGCAGGGCAACCTGAATGCACAGGGCTACATTGACCAGATCCTACGGCCACACATCGTTCCAGTTATGGCCAATGCCAACGCAGTGTTCCAACATGACAACGCCAGGCCTCCCACAGCACGTCTCACAACGGCTTTCCTACAGAACAACAACATTAATGTCCTTCCTTGGCCATCGATATCACCGGATTTGAACCCAATTGAGCATCTATGGGACGAGTTGGACCGACGCCTCCGACAGCGACAACCACAGCCCCAGACCCTGCCCGAGCTGGCAGCAGCCTTGCAGGCCGAGTGGGCCACCATCCCCCGGGACGTCATCCGTACTCTGGTTGCTTCAATGGGCAGGCGGTGCCAGGCAGTTGTCAACACACGCGGAGGCCACACCCGGTATTGACTCCAGATGACCTTGACCTTGGTGGTGTGTCCTATCACTTACTCACAATGGACTAGAGTGAATTGTGAACAATCCTGCAACATTTGGTAATTATCGGACTCACCATTCAATAATTAAATCAATTCTCCAAATGTTACGACAATGTGGTTTTGCGTTTCTTCTTTTGAAGAGTATATGTTACTATGTATGGTTTTATCAAATTTAATACAGGGGTCGAATTTAAATTTCTGGGAGGCAAGTGTTGTCTTTGGTTTAATAACAAAAATTAGAGCACCAATACAAGTTGGAGGGGCATGGAAATGTTCAATGTACACTTAAGACATGTAAGTTGAATGGATGTGATAATTTTTGAGTACTTTGGCACTAGAGGGTTAAAATAGATGAATGTCAGCACAAATACATGGGCCCGGCACAAGACTACTTCATCCTTCCTGCATCACCTGTAGGAGGACTGCCACTCAGGACTAGCTTGCCAGAATGAAGTTTGTTCATGACCGCAACGTCCCAATCATCATGCCAAGTCGAAAAGATATATTAGTTAATATATTTAAAATCACTAATGTGTAAGTCACAAAGAATATATTTGGAGTATTGGGCCGAAAAAAGAAAGAAATTTGTCTCGGGTCAGACCAAAGTTCCAGAATTTATGTTGTGATGTGGCTTTTTTTCTTGCTTTTTTTAAGCATGGATTGCACAGAAAAGGAAGGCATATTAAGTTTTTTATGTCTTTCTCATCTGCTGCTCAATGGCCATTATGGCCCATCCTTTGCCTAAACAGTAGCATGGGGGGTTCTGTACAACCCATAGGTTACTCCTACAAAAGTCAACATCATACCGGGATTGGGGGGGGGGGGGGGGGGGGGGGGGGAATTGAGGCATACGGTCAAAATCGATGCACATGCCGACCAGAGACCAGAAGTTTATTTTGTTCGGCCGTATAAACTTATTGTGTTTGATACTGTGGAAATATATATTTGTTCACAAATTGTGCATTTAAAATGTAACCTGTGACAGTATTGCTGACTACTAGTTTTGAGTACTAGTGTTTTTGTTTTAATGAATGGGAATTTTAACAGCAGCATATAATATGCATGTATATGTTTTTATCTCCAGATGACTTGATAATGCTCACTGATGGTTACACGAGTAATTTCGAGATTCCAGCAGGCAACACAATGTTCTTACTTCCTGCCCAGTAGCAGAACTTTACACAACATGCCTAAACCCAAAAAGCAAAATGCTTCTGAAAAGGTACTTAACTGTGTAAGACATGTGGCTTAAAGTTTTTTTTATTGGATGGTACTAAAGTCCTTCCACTAAGCCACGTTTTAAAATATAGATAAACACAAAGTAGAACTCTTTATTTCAAATCCTGGGAATCCTAGGCTATTCATCTGTGCATGTACTTAAAAACAAGCTACATGTATTCAGCATTTATCAATAAAATGTTCTGTATCATTTAGTATGTGAATACCACAGGCTTTATGTGTAATGCATTAGAGATTTGATTTGATATCAATTTGTGTCTCTAAACAAGTAATTAATGGCACTGAATTTGGTCAGAGGGCGAGATTTAGCTTGGGTGTTGGAGCTCTTGCCTGAGGTGTTGGGAGTCATAGTATGCACTGGGTTTTACCCATCCAACCAGTACCCCTCGATGTGTATTAAAGGCTGTGGTATGCAGGCACTAGGTTTTACCCATCCAACCAGTACCCCACAATGTGTATTAAAGGCTGTGGTACTCAGGCACTGGGTTTTCCCATTCCAACCAGTATCCCACAATGTGTATTAAAGAAAGAAATGTTTTAACGATGCACTGAACACATTTTATTTACGGTTGTATGGCGTCAGACATGGTTAAGGACCACACAGATTTTGAGAGGAAACCCGCTGTCGCCACTACATGGGCTACTCTTCCGATTAGCAGCAAGGGATCTTTTATTTGCACTTCCCACAGGCAGGATAGCACAAACCATGGCCTTTGTTGAACCAGTTATGGATCACTGGTCGGTGCAAGTGGTTTACACCTACCCATTGAGCCTTGCGGAGCACTCACTCGGGGTTTGGAGTCGGTATCTGGATTAAAAATCCCATGCCTCGATGTGGATCCTAACCCAGTACTTACCAGCCTATAGACCGATGGCCTACCACGACGCCACCGAGGCCGGTCACGATGTGTATTAAAGGCTGTGCTACGCAGGCACTGGATTTTCCCCCATTCCAACCAGTACCCCACAATGTGTATTAAAGGCTGTGGTACGCAGGCACTGGATTTTCCCATCCCAACCATTACCTCATGATGTGTATTAAAGGCTGTGGTACGCATGCACTGGGTTTTTCCCATTCCAACGAGTACCCCACGATGTGTATTAAATAAAGACTGGTATGCAGGCACTGGGTTTTCCCATTCCAACCAGTACCCCACGATGTGTATTAAAGGCTATGGTACACAGGCACTGGGCTTTCCCATTCTAACCAGTACCCCCACGATGTGTATTAAAGGCTGTGGTACGTAGGGCTCACACTGTAACACTTTGTTTTAGCCAGTTATCATTCCTTGAAAATTATACAAAAGTGGTTATTACTCAAGATTGAATTATATATGTTGTAGCCATTTTGTATAAAAATAGCAACAGATAGGGTGAGCCCTGGGTATGTGGGATGATGGGATGATGTTTTTGATTGCTCAAAATCAAACTGCACTGAACATTTTTACTTGTCCACTGGACAACCACCAAGACACATTTTGCTTGTCTGAATAGATTTTTACTTGTCGGGACAAACAAACAAGTGCTTATTTTGAACACTGATGACTGAATAATCATTAGTGGGGTTGTTAAACATAACATACTTTAAAATTTGAATTTGATCATTGCAGTTTCTATAAAATTTTGTCTCCCATTTTTAATAATCATTAACAGAGTGGAAAACTGTATTACAATTAGCTGTTCTTAGGGCATCTTGTTAATATTTTTGAGATGAAAATTGCTGTGACCCACTGTGATATGAATATGGTTGTAAGGTAAAAGTGTTGTGACCTCCAGTGATCTGAATATGAGTGCAAGATTACACAGCCAGAAACAATGATGGTGAAGATAGTTCTGTCTACACTATTACATGCTGTTATTTTGTAGAGGACACCAGTCTTATGTTTTCAGAGATATTTATATTGTTTCTTTTTTGTCTTTTTTTTTTACATAGAAAATCGTCCACAGCAGATGATTCCTCCAAGGCTGCTGTGTTTTCGGATGCTAAGAAGAATGTGGTAACCATTAAGGTGTTGGCCAAACCAGGTTCAAAATGTAATGGAATCACTGGTTAGTAGTCAATGAGTTAAGTTAGTTTTGGTTGTGAGAGTATTTAGAAGGCAGGGATAGAAATTAATTAAGACAAAAATTCATTGGCCTTGAAGGACTAGTAGCCTAGAAAAGTTACTAGTCTTTTTGAAACATAACATGTCATCCCATTTTTTGTTGGAACATTTGACAAATATCCAACATTTGTAGACAATTTGAATTTGAAAAAAAAAGTAATAAAACACCTCTTTCTGACTACTTTGATAATCACATTAGAATATATATTATGGTCTGGGTCATTTAAATTCTACTCATTCCCTGGGCCGTTTTCATAAAAAATTGGGGTTTTAGTCAGAAAATGGTGGGATGTAGCTCAGTGGTAGAGTACTTGCTTCAGGTGCGGTTGGTCATAGGATCAATCTCTGTTGACGGACTCAAGTTTTTTCTCTCTTACCCACGACTGATATATCATAGACCTCGTCTTTTGGAAAATGCATATAAAAGATCCCTTGCTGTATTTGTGGGTTTTTTTATCAAGTGTCGAAATAACAATATTAAAATGTGCTGATTTGTGTGTCGTTAAACAATATTCCTTTCTTTCAGACTCCAATATATTTGTGTGTTTTTCAGATATTGGCCCTGATGGTGTAGGTGTTCAGATTGCTGCACCACCTGTTGATGGTGAAGCTAACACAGAACTCATCAAATACCTTTCAAAAATCCTTGGACTGCGCAAATCAGATTTGAGCTTGGACAGGGTTAGTAAAATTAATTTTAGAATCATTTGTAATTATAACTGTAAAATATTCATAACCAAATATACTAAAACGCAAAAGAAACGCAGGTCCTGAAAATGCGAAAGAATTGCACTTTGTAAAGCAGTATCTTTGGTGGAATTGAACCTCAACTGTTTTAAAGGACATGGCACACACCCACACCGCAGTCCCACCTGCGTGTCAATTTCATTACCTGTGTGACGTCACGAATTCTCAAAACACGTTGTTTGCACGTGCTGGATCATCCGTATCATGAATCCAGTGCAAACACACTCATTGAAATGGTTATAAAGCCTACACACCTGGATTTAATCGCATAAATTCAATTTGAGTAGTGACAGACAACAGAATCACATTTTAAAAATGCCGCGACTGACGCAACTCCAGCGAGGGATGGCCATCGGGATGTTGCAAGCCGGACAGACCCGTACTGCTGTAGCCAGACAATTGGGATGTCATGTTTCGACAATCGCACGCCTTTCTCAACGTCACCAAATCACTGGATCTGTGAACGATCGACCACGCACCGGCCGCCCGAGGGTGACAACCGCAGCCCTAGACCGGTACATCCGGGTGACCCACCTTAGGAATCGGATGCTGCCAGCAGCTAACACCGCTCACCAGGTGTGTGGTCCACGTGGTCCAGTGTCCGCCGATACCGTCCGACGCCGTCTGAGGGCAGCAGGACTCCGTAACCGCCGTCCTTATGTGGGACCAATATTGACCCCTCGGCACCGCCAACAACGTCAACAGTGGGCGCAACAACATCAAAGATGGCAACGTGGCCAGTGGCAACAAGTTCTGTTTACTGATGAGAGCCGTTACAATCTTTCCAACGCTGATGGCCGAATCCGAGTATGGCGACGTCGACATGAACGTTACTCCGACTGCTGCGTTCTGCAGGCCGACCGATGGGGCGGGGGTAGTGTGATGGTGTGGGGTGGGTTCTCATTCAACCACAGAACACAACTTCATGTGTTCAGACAACGCGTTAATGCCGCCGTGTACCAAAATGACGTCATCAACAATCACATCGTTCCCTTCTTTGCCGCTCACCCACGTGTGCGCTTGCTACAGCAAGACAATGCCAGGCCGCACACTGCCAGGGCAACACAGGCGTTGCTGGCTCAGCACAACATCCCAACGTTGCCGTGGCCAGCCTTATCACCGGACATGGCGCCTATCGAACACGTCTGGGATGAAATCGGACGTCGCCTTCAGGCTCGCGGACAACCTCAGAATATGCAGGCGCTGGAGGCAGCATTGGTCCATGAATGGAACTCACTCCCTCAGGCATTCTTTCAACGGCTTGTCAACTCAATGAGGAGACGTTGCACTGCCTGTTTGAATGCCCAGGGTGGTCACACGCGATACTGACTTTGACAATGCTACAGGTCGTCTCTTTCACATTTTTAACATGGACCCCCACCCTACTTTATGACATGAAACAATAGCCAAAAAGGAATTCAATCAAAAATTTCCAACACCAATGTGTGCCGAATTGGTGTAGCTCCAAAATAAATGTTGAAATCTTCATTTCGTTTTGTTTTTTTAATATTTTATATCCAATTTAATGAGAACCTGCGTTTCTTTTGCGTTTTAGTATATAAACCTTGTCACTTTAAAAAAAAAAAAAAACTTTGGCGAGCATAATACATTATTTTTATTTATTATATATGATATTGACGATACCAAAACACATGAGGGCATAATAACCTCTTTATCATATAATCTCAAGCTTAATACAATATGTTTTTGTAAACTGTATATGCAACTTTAATTCCAGTCAGCCATTACTTGATATTCAAATTACGAAAGAATATGTGACACAGTGTCTTTTTGAAAAGAAATGACGTCAAACTTGAATGATGTCATTTTGGATATCCTTACATAAAAATAAACTAGATTTTAACGTACAGCTTTCAGTATAAAGTTGCTATTGAAATGTTTTTCTTTGATGACTATGAATGTATACATCAATTATGGAGTGTCACTGTGGTATGTTTGTAAACATGGTACGTCAATAAACGTAGTGCCGTGACCTTGATTAATTTAAATCTAATTTGCAAAGTTATCAAATTCAGAAAATATGTGATCTGAAAAATATTACATGCTTTGATTACACTGGATATGCTAGCTATTATATCATAAAATGATGTATTTGCACTCTGGGTATGGGACATAAATTTAAAAACAATATCATGAACCTTGATAACTTAATGAAGAATCAGAAGTACAAATATATGTTCATATTATTCTAGCAACAAATACCTTAAAGGGACATTCCTGAGTTTGCTACAATTTTTAAGATGTTATCGACTAACAGAGACTTTTTAACAATTGTAATTACATATCAAATTAATTTTTCTGCATAAAATATTAGTGGCTGTATATTAAACGTGTTTCTGATCGTTCTAATTTTGTACTAGATTAAATTTCATTTTATTTCCTAAAATATAATTTTTTCTTATGTACGAAATTATTTGAAGACAAAATCCAGTTTGGGCTTCTTAAAATATTAAAACGACCGGAAACACATTGAATATACAGACATTGATATTCTAAACAAGAAAATATATTTAATATGCAAGTTTAATCGTAGAAATATTTTATTAGTCGGAAACATCTTACAATGCAGAAAACTCTGGAATGTCCCTTTAAACTGTCAGTTTATGTTCAGTTTTAATGGTCATATTTCTTATTTGTTTCAGTTTGTGTTTGAAAGTGTGGCTCAATTATATATATGGTGGCAATTTAAAAATTTACCTTTGTTTGACACCCAATAGCCACTGTGTTTTTCTGCTGAGGTGTCATTCATTCATTCATTCCATTTGAAAATGATGTCTTAATTCCATATGAAACACAAAATACTAATTGTATGCATGTGGTACCATTTGAGTTATTGCCTTTCTTACATAACCTCAGTAATTCTATATTAGAAAAAAGTGACAGCAAAAGCTTTTAGTGTTACAATTTACATGCTTCATAATGTTATTAGTCAAATTAGACAATTAAAAACATTTTGCTACAGAGAATATTCCCATTTTTTATGTACCCATCTTTGACGGGTCGTATTACGGTATATGTGTATTCCATCTGTACGTCCGTCTCCTAAATGTTTCATATCCGAAAGCATATCTTTCTTATCTATTCATGTAGGGGGCGGGACATAGCCCATTGGTAAAGCATTCACTTGATGCACTGTCGGTCTGGGATCGATCCCCGTTGGTGGACCCATTGGGCTATTTCTCGTTCCAGCCAGTGCTCCACAACTGGTGTAACAAAGGCCATGCTATGTACTACCCTGTCTGTGGGATAGTGCATATAAAAGATCCTTTGCTGCTAATCGAAGAGTAGCCCATGAAGTGGCAACAGTGGGTTTTCTCTCTCAATATCTGTGTGGTCCTTAACCATATGTCTGACGCCATATAACCGTAAATAAAATGTGTTAAGTGCGTCGTTAAATAAAACATTTCCTTCTTATTGCTATAGTCATCAAACCTTACATGCATGTACAACTTGGGATGTCAATGTGTTGTGTACCATAACTAGGTCACCATAACTTACTTTTGACTGATGTTTCAGGTACCTTACTGATACTCTTGTTTAAATTTGATAAAAGCAGAATCATTTCCAGTGTGAATTGTGCATGCAGTGAATATTGTCCATAATTTAATATATTTATATGGTTTCAATAGCACTGGGATTCTTGGCCTTATAGTTTTTAATGAGTTTTGTCTTTTTCTTTCAGGGATCCAAATCGAAAAATAAAACTGTGGTTGTGCATGCTTCAGTCGCAGTTGAAGATATTCTCTCTAAGCTGCAGTCTGAAATAGACAATGGTTGACTGGACTAATACCTGAGGAGAACATGGACATGATGTTAAGCTAGGATTCCATGTGTACCACAAACTAATGCATTTTGCTGGTTAGGGAAAATAGATAAAATAGATATGTATGATTTCATATCTATAAAGGGCGGGACATAGCCCAGTGGTAAAGCACCCACTTGATACGTGGTCGGTTTGGGATCGATCCCCATTGGTGGGCCCATTGGACTATTTTTCGTTCCAACCAGTGCACTACGACTGGTATATCAAAGGCCGTGGTATGTGCTTTCCGGTCTATGGGATGGTGCATATAAAAGATCCCTTGCTACTAATGGAAAAATGTGGTGGGTTTCGACTAAGACTATGTCGAAATATTTGACATCCAGTAGCCGATGATTAATAAATCAATGTGCTCCAGTGGTGTTGTTAAAGAAAACAGTTTTTTTTTCATATCTATAAAATGCTTATGCTTTTTTAATGCCACAAGCCCAATCACACCCTAGAGATATTTCTGCTGGATATTGGTAAGCAATGAATGACTTTGTAACCTCATCAAGTGATGTTATATAGGAAAGGAAAAAGAACTTAGTAAGAAATGCATTGCTTACGTATATATGGAATCCTAGAGATGGAAATTGTAGAAATAATTCATGGCAATATAAAAGAGTCCAGTATTTGGAACAATCTTTCCACAGATTAATAAGGCTTCATAAATCTTGTAATACTGAGACAAGTTTTGGATAAAGCATCAGCAAAATATCTTACTTTGGCAAGTAATCGAGTCTCGGTAGTACATACATGTATGTGTAGGTAAAAACTAACATTGGACATGATGTCTAGACTTGTTCGTGGAAAAAACATATTTTGCTCTTAATTGAAACAAGCAATAGGTGCAAATGACTGAAAAGTGAAAGATGTGTGGAATACTGTTAAACTTTACCACTTAGTTCCTGTAGTAATTACACATGTCATTATGGTATAAAATAATTGTTTTTAAATGTTTTAATACAGAGTATATAAAATATATAATATATTGAGTGTTTTGTTATTATTTTGCATTATATCAAATGGAAATTGATACACCACATGTCATACAAAACAATTATGAGGTGAGTTGTACAATTATGAGGTGAGTTCTAGTTGACAAAAGATAGTCACTGGCAATTAGAGTTAGCATTGTTTCAACATTGCTCATGAAACGTATACCCACCACACAAATATATATATTTGTTTTAAACCAAGAATGCGTAGTAGAATATTGTAGCAGACTCACTGGGTGTAAAACCAATATGGTACCTCCCATGTGATCATTCACCAGATGCGCAGTTGGTCTACGATAGAAACCCATCAGTGGGTCCATCAGGCTATTTATCATTCCTGCCAGTCCTCCACAACTGACCTAACAAAGGCCATGGTATATACCATGCGGGATGCTGCATATAATTGGAATGGGAAATGATTAAGCAGCAGGTTTCCTTTCTCATCTGTGCAGTCCTTCACAATATTTCTGATGCCATGTAACCGTAATTAAAATGTGTTGATGGTGTCGTTAAATAAACATTCCTTCATTCATTCTTTCCAGGTGATCAATTCTGGGACAACCTTAATTTGATACCTGGAAGTCATGGAAAAAAAGTATCAACAATATCTACAATTTGGGACATTGAACCATAAATTTATAATATGTGTTCTGAACACAGTTCTTATCCCAGCCATCTGCTGTTGCCCTATTCAGTGGTGAAATCAGATTTTGTGTGCGTGTTGGGGCCTGGGGGTGAAGGTGCAAAGTTTAAAAAGGCATCAAAATTATTCAGGAAGCATGCAATACTTGAACATGACACCTCAGTGCACAATATTCAAAAGAATGCAGACATGCATTACACATACAGTAATCTCCAGAAACATTAAGCCAGCCAAGGCATTGCATCTCCCTTTAAAAACAAATAAATTCATTGTATTATTTTACATTTTACTTAGAAATTCTGAAACGAAAACTCCCAGTACTATCCACCTGAACCTCGCTCGAGTACCTAGTAACTGTTCTTTTTTTTAAACACCTACCAGTATACAAGTTATGATAAACAAAATTTCAAGTCCTGATTACATCTACAGACAGGCGCGTCTGCAAGAATTTTAGCGTCGGAGGATGATCTAGACAGACTGGCGAACGATGCTATCCCGGAAAATATATTTGAGAGACGGAGAGACAGAGACAGAAACACATCACACACACACAGTGAGAGAGACAGTATTTTAGCAGGGTAGATGGTTTGACCAGTTACAGAAACGCAATTTAGGGCCAATCCGTACTAAGAACAAACGTTTTTATATCTCCAGATCTCGCATCCGATTAATCTACAGACTAAATCAAGCGCGTGTACAGGAAAGGGTTTAGCCCCCCCCCCCCCCCCCCCCCATTTAAAGACCTTTTCTTTTTTCACCCAATATTTTTTTCCGGAGGACCATATGATTCCCCTACAAATAAGGATCCCTGTTATATATACAATAATTATATGGTCCGATTCGGCACACATAAACATATATACATACGCTTTCTTAAGAGAATCCGACCACGCCCTGCGTGCACGGACTTTTAGCCGAACCACGTTGCACGTGCTGAGATCTAGTTGAGCGGAAGCTGTCATCCAGCGATAGGTGATCATTATGACTGACTGACTGACTGACATATAACATAGGTTTGTATGGATTATTATACGGCATTTATCCATGATGATTTTATTTACTGTAGTAATACTTGGATGGAAACCATTTATTTGGTGGTTATCTAGCTAAGCATAACCTCTTCGATGTAAATAATCTACGTCCCTAAACTGTAACTGATTTACATGTCTTTAAGTTGATTAAGTTGACCTCCATTACTTGAAAGGTAAATTAATATGTACTCCCGTTGTTGGTATCTTTTGATGGCTATGTTGCCTGACGACTATTGATGTCCTTCTCCCACTTGGTTGAAAGGAAAAGTAATGTATAGTCCCCCCGCCCCCAATTTAGTTTTTATTGTCATAAAAATACAAAACCTGTAGATTTCTTTGATATATAGGCCCCTAGCTATATTAAAAGTGTACCTTGGTAGCAAGGATGTGCATTCTTCCAATATTCAATGGGTAGGTGTAAACCACTTGCACCGACCAGTGATCCATAACTGGTTCAACAAAGGCCATGGTTTGTGCTATCCTGCCTGTGGGAAGCGCAAATAAAAGATCCCTTGCTGCCTGTCGTAAAAGAGTAGCCTATGTGGCAACAGCGGGTTTCCTCTAAAAACAGTGTCAGAATGACCATATGTTTGACATTCAATAGCCGATAAGATAAAAAATCAATGTGCTCTAGTGGCGTCGTTAAATAAAACAAACTTTACTCTTTTTTTCCCCCCCCCCCCTATATTCCTCCAAAGCAGCATTTGAAATAAGCACTGTCCGCTTGTCCTGACAAGTAGAAAAGTAATAATGTATAATGCAGTTTCATTTTGAGCAACCAAAAACATTGTCCTTGCACTTAAATAAAACTAACAACTCATTTGGACAGGTGAAACTATTGGTAGACAAGTAGATTTCTATATGTACTTGTTCAGTGGACTAGTGACAAATTCTACTTAATTCTATCACTGAAAAGTGCCCCCATAATTTAGTGTAATTGTACATAATCAATAAAAACTATTTTAGTCGAGTCATTAATAGCTTAGTTAACTAAATGTTTTTCATGAAGATTTTCATATAAGGGCCATTCGGTGTCAAATCAATCAGTTTTAGGACACACCGTTTTAGATTTTAATGAAATTTGGTACACTTATAGTAGTCAATGAGAAAACGTCTGAACAAAATTTTTAGACTTCTAACTCAATAGACCTCTTTCACATTCCACTGCACATGTGCCCATTGTGGGGTAACAGTAACTCGAGGACACAAACCGCGAGATCTCGCAAAAATAGACCTGTGGAAAAGTTGGGAGCATAGACAATGGGAGGCCACACAATAGGAATGTGAATATCTCCATGATTAATTATTCTATCAGTAGGGAACCCGAAAATTCTGTCGACATCCCACAAGACTTATTGGAGACATATGTGAATTATTGCTTATCACGAAATAAAAAATATTTTGTTGTTAACGCCCGACAAACCATCGGTTCGAATTTGTACGCAGTAAATATCAGATATGGGCTTAAATAATATTAATGTGTGCGCGCGTGTATGTATACAGATATTTATTGTATTTAACATAATTTAAATATTTATTTTAAGAAATACTTTTTAAAGTCAATAGAGTATACAATCATATATAATAATTGTCAATTATTTTAACAATGATCTGTTTTTAAAAAGGATGTTTAAAATGTCTGTGTTAAAATTATGTTGAGGAAGATGACAATTTGTTTAATATTTTATGTATCTAAAACAATGCAATATATAATAAAATACATTAGAAACCTACACAACATATATGTGCTATACATGAACTGCATGATTTTTCATTCATTCATTCATTTATATTTATTTTTGTGCTTATATTCAATTAAAGTTCAAGCACACTGTCCTGGGCACACATCTCATCTATGTGGGTTGTCTGTAGTGGTTAGTTGTTTGTTAATGAAAGAGAAGTGTGTGGGTAGAAGCCGATACTGGGATGTGAATCGAGTATCTACTAGCCTCAAGTACACGATTAGCATCTTGTGCTGTCTTTATATACACAAGGGCCAGATGTTACCATGTAGCTCAGTCGTAGAGCACTTGCAGGATCGATCAAATCAGGGTTTTTCCCTTCCAAGCAAGTTCCCCCTGACTGAAATTCAAGCTGTGGTATGTACTGTCCTGTTTGTGGGAAAGGGCATTTAAATTTTGGTTTAGATGTTTTTTCATTGACTACTTATACATTAAAATCTGAGACTGTGCATCTTAAAAGTGATTAATTTGACATGGAATGCCCCATAATTATTATTGTATTAAAATGCTTGTTAGTTTATGGTGAAATACTGCACTTGTTATTTATCAAGCTGCACTTGCTATATAGAAAAATCCTGCACACTGTACTGATCACATGGGTAGGAGTTTCCTATGGCACTGTCACATTTAAGTAGCATATGTAAAAGCATGTGTATGTAAATCATCGGGTTATTTTTTAATGAAAGTTAAATAATGTTTGTTTGTTCCATTAGTTATAATATAGGCTGCTGCCATTGACATAGCCAGGATTTCATATTGGGGACCAACCATATTGTGCATATGCAATCCTTGCAATGCACACAGCAAAAAAATGTGCCTTGAACATTTTATCTAATATAGTCCAAGCAAAAAAAAGTGCTGTGGAGAATGAAAAACTCCATGGCAATCTCCACTGCATTGCCAATTGTCATGGGAAATTGCAGGGGATGATATGAGTCTGTTTATTTCCATGTTTACATGTGGTATGGGACAGTAAGCAAATTTTATATAAAAGTTGATTTGTGGAAAATTGAGGTGTGATTGGGTGTTAGGCTGCTGCATGTTCAGAAATAGCTTCAAATATTATTTTACTCTAATTCTATTTCTTAAACTAATTTTTAATATTCCCCAAATATGATGAGGTTATTGTTTAACAATCGAAAACGTGATCAGATGAATCTAGTTTCTAGTTGCAGATGTTTGAGTTCTGATCCTGGATCAAGTTCATTGCTTTACATTTAAGCAGAATGGGCAACTGTGTCTTGTAAACCAATACTAGATTACGTCACCATGGTTGGAAACGTGAAAGCTTTTGTTTCTGGCATGGCCTGCCGCTTTCCCAAGTCTGCAAACGTGAATGTAAGTAACAATTTGATGCTATGAATATAATTAGGGATACTAAAATTATTTTTCCATTGAATATGTTGTAACTTTGTTTTACTAGATGGGGTGAGAAAGAAGAATCTAATGTGATTTTCTTCAGTCATGGAAAATTGTGCAATGCCAGAATTTTGTTATTATTTGGATTAACAAAAATACATGAATGTGCTACTTCTTGCTTTTAAATATAAAAAAATAGATAGATTTGGAAATAAATTAAGCACTGTCATCTAGTTTTGACCATATGACTTGTACTTCGCAAGTAATTGTGACCATTTCCTGGATACAAAACACTGAACTTAATGTTGAAAAATATTGATAGCCAGTAAGAGCATCATTAAATCAATATTTAATGTATTTTAGGGAAAAATACAAAAAACTGTAAATATGTATGCACTTGTGTAGAAAATGAGGGTGGGGGGGGAGGGGTAAGGGGGCATGTGGCCCCCACCTTTTTTGATCCAGTAGCAGCAGCGATGGTTTATATATATTTATATATCTATGCCCCCACTCCCCCAAGTTTTGGCACCTTCCTTCTCCACTGGTATATTAATTAACTAAGGGACTGGAATCAAATTAAAGTGCTTCTCACTAAGTAATTTAGTAGATATAGAATATGTAAGAACTCAGAATATCTGGCTTAAACCTCATTGGCATGGACAACAACTTCTAGAAGCCTTTTTGACTGTCATACAATTCAGGTGGTGTTCAGTTAATTTCCATATACATGTATATGTATATATATATATATATATATATATATATATATATATATATATATATATATATATATATATATATATATATATATACACATGTATATAATTAATATTTATAATTCTGAACTTAAGACATTTTGATACTGCAATTGTTCATTCCTGTATGTCATATTTCAGTTGCCAAAGATACATTAAATACATCAGATTTTGAAAGTATGCATGGTCTTTGTTAATTATCTTGGAGACGGGAAATAGCTCAGTCATAAAGCGCTCGCTTGACGCGTGGTCAGTTTGGGATCGATCCCCATTGGTGGACTCACTGGGCTATTTCTCGTTCCAGCCATGTGCACCACGACTGGTATATCAAAGGCTGTGGTATGTGCTGTCCTGTCTGAGATAGTGCATATAAAAGAACCCTACCTGCTGTTTGAAAAAAGTAGCGTGTTTTCTCCGATGACTGAGGTGTCAGAATAACTACATATTTGACATCCAACAGCCAATGATTAATAAATCAATGTGCTCTAGTGGTGTTGTTAAACAAAACAAACGTTTAACTGTTGATTTTCTTTGAGGAATTCTGGGAGAACCTGCTAAATGGTGTGGACATGCTGGACAGTAATGTTTGGCCTGATGGTCTGTATGGTCTGCCACCAAGAACTGGACACATCCCCGACACTGATAAATTTGATGCCAAGTTCTTCAACATCCCTGAAAGTGAGGTAAACATTTGTCTGTTATTACCAGCAACATGGCAGAATCCTTTTGATGCAAAGCACTCATTTGTATTAACCTAAAATCCTTCTTGTAACCCTCGCTACAATTCGGCAAACTAAATCAAAATGACTCTAATAGTTCCAAATTATGTGCCAAATTATTTATATTTTGGACTTTATCCTGTGGGACATTAAAGCCGCACACCCTAGTTCCATCCAGCGAAAATAAATTATAATTTGGTTAATCGACAAACCTGTAATACACTTAGATCACGTTTTTATAAAATGGAGTGAAAAAGCAGGTTTTATATCGATAAATACCATGGGAATCCCCATGTCCCAATTGCTTAAAATAATTTTGAAAGTTAGTATTTTGATGTCACCGGTAGATGTCGCTCGAAGCACAACAATGCCTACGTCACGACAAATTTCACAGACTTGGGGTGCGTTCTTTTCACCTCTCCTGGACATGTTCCAACTGTTCTGTCCTGGTTGTATCCCCTCTCCAGATATCGTAAGACTTAGCAAAATTATTGGTTTTAAGGGTTTGTAACGGTTAGTACTGAGACACTTACTTGTCTGAACTTTATTGTTACTGAAAATGTTCACGAACTGTGAAGAAAAATCTCACAAATGAACAACAACAAATCGGATGTTGATTGCGCGAACCGTGCACGAGAAAACAAACCGAACCAAAATGATAACGGTCACGTGATATACCAACGTCTGTGACATTAAAAATAGATTGGACATCGCTTGCTTAACGGTTTTTTCTCGACAGAACGTCTTGTGAAAAAATGCAAAAAATGCATTTCGTGGTTTTACAAACATCAGGATTACCAAAAAGCACTTCAGGTGAATGGAAATGTGTATTCTAAATAATAAAATGTAAGTAAAGTGCAATTTTATTTGTGAAAAATGGGTTTAATAGCGAAAAACAACGCCGTAATGGTTAACAAATAAACGTAACTAGGGTGTGTCCCTTTAAAAATTCAATAGCACCACAAATGCCCCCACCTGCTACTGACCCTGGGGCTCCTGGTTCTCTCTTTCACTTTTCAGTGTGGGCGGTCCCTCCTCCCACTCCAGACCATTTATTGTCCTGGATAGAGGAGCCAGCATGGTTTGACACTAGCATCCATGACATGCGTGCAGTACAACAGGTTGCTCTGGATGTGCACATTAAGCCGTTTGACCTGACATGACCTGTGACTATCATAGGCATATAGACTCACATTTGTTTAGGGGGACAGCCCCAAATTAAACGAAAATGCCTAAATCTGGATAACAGCATGCATTCATTATCTAGCTTTACAACCAATCAGCTATATATAGGGTTGCAAATGAATTGCTAAGCATTTTTATATGGATTACAACTAATATTATGAGTAGAGTGATGGAAATAAATGGTGAAAAGGCTTCAGGCTGGCTCATTTTGCCAGAATATTTGTATCGTTTTGAGGATTTGATCCAGCACTAATGAGTGCGGGGGTGCAGTTGGCAAAGTGGGTAGAAATAGCCAGTGTGGTAAAAGTAGGTT
The DNA here is from genome assembly GCF_016097555.1 of Gigantopelta aegis. Lineage (NCBI taxonomy): Eukaryota > Metazoa > Mollusca > Gastropoda > Neomphalida > Peltospiridae > Gigantopelta > Gigantopelta aegis. The sequence continues at coordinate 26,092,719 of NC_054700.1, forward strand.
TCTTCTCTGTATCTCTCACCCAAGTGTCAAAGTAGCTATATTAGAAACCAAATAGCCATAGTTTAAAATGTGTTTAGATGTCATGTTCTTTGACATTGCATACATATATTGTTGTGATTCAATAAAAACGTTTGCTAATCTTGATATAGATATCTACAGATGTGTTGTGTGTGTTAATTAGTCACCTGGGTGATATCTTGATATAGATATCTACAGATGTGTTATGTCTGTTAATTAGGCTCAACACCTGAGTGTAGTCTGCCGTCTGCTTCTAGAGGTCATTCATGAGTGCATTGTGGACTCGGGCTTGACCTTCAGTGATATTGAGGCAGCGAAGACTGGATTCTACCTAGCTTGTACATTCTCTGATGTCGATGAAGTCACAACTTCTCTGATGGCCGATTCCTGCTGGTGTAAGTGGAGCTGGTTTACTCACCAGATTCAGGTTTCTTTACTGGCAGTTAATCTTGGTTCCTAGTGTTACAACTTGAACATGTTTAGTTCTCCTTTGTCCCCTATGTACATAAAAACCAAGTTAATAGGCATACTGTGTGGTGAACATATCACAAGCAGTTTATTCCATGAAAAACATCACATTTCAAAACTCAAAGAAAAAATGTCCATACACCTTGCAATGTAAACCTCAAATGAATTATAATGAACCATCACCTCTCCATAAGCTTTCACCTCAAACAGCATGCATATTCTCATGGCTTGCCAACCTATAAAATACAAAACAACTAATATTACATAAACATTTAAAAACCAAATGTCCGAACTGTACGCTACAACCGGAATTATAATACAATGTATACAACACATTGTCACTACCTTACGTAGTGCTCTAACTGAACAATGTGGCAAATAGAGTAACTTATTTACTTTGACTAAAGAAAAAGTTTCTTTCTAATTTATCCCTCAAATAGAAGAAACACTACAGGGTAGCACCTACCTCTGTGAAAAATTGAAAAATGTACTGGGTATCCTCTGAAGACCGTATGAATGATCAAATGTTGACATCCAGTAGCCTATAATTCATTACTTCATTTGAAGGAAATGGACCATCACAAGGACAAAAAACTTGATTTATGTGTATTTTGAGTGAGGAGTTGTTTAATGTTTGTAAAATAAGAATGTTTTTTTGTTCACAAATTTTGCATAAAATCGTTTTATCCTGTCTGTGGAATGGTGCATATAAAAGATCCCTTGCTATTAATGGAAAAATATAGTGGGTTTCCTCACTAAAACTGTTAAAATTACCAAATGTTTGACATCCAATGGCCATTTATCAATAAATCAATGTGATATAGTGGTGTTATTAAATAAAAACACTTTTAAAATCCTTTTACTTCGTTACATAATTGTATACATTGATAAATTTATAAAAAAAATGTTTTACAATTGTGTTGCAGTGAATGTCAAGAAATGTTTTACAATTGTGTTGCAGTGAATGTCAAGAAATGTTTTACATTTGTGTTGCAGTGAATGTCAAGAAATGTTTTACAATTGTGTTGCAGTGAATGTCAAGAAATGTTTTACAATTGTGTTGCAGTGAATGTCAAGAAATGTTTTACAATTGTGTTGCAGTGAATGTCAAGTCTGAGATTGTAAGTCAGCTGAGTCAGATGTTTGGTTTTGACGGGCCGGTGATCAGTGTGGATACAGCATGTAGTTCAGCATTCGCTGCCATTGACGTAGCCATCGGTGATCTCATCACAGGAAGATGTAAATATGCCATCGTTGCAGGTAAGAGTGCTTAAAATGTGAGAGTGAATTTAAAATACAATTTGCAAAATTAACATATATCTGTATGATGAAGGTAGTACTAAACCAAATAACTTCTGGCTGGGTCAAACTTTTGATAGAGAAGTGAACACCACAAGTCCTGTGATTGGTTATAAATGTGAGTGTGTTGGTTGTAAAAAATAATAGTTTCATCTGGGTAAAAAAAAATATGCAGTTTTATTTCATCTAGTACCAATGTGTCAAGTAGCCTTGTGCTTGAAACATGTATGGGGTACCTGTAAAAAAAAGTACTCGAATTTTGTGCGGAACTAGGATAATCATAGACGCTACCCATTATCTCAGAAACAAGCAGCTTGACCCCCAATTTTTTCTAATTCACTTTAAGGGTGAGGTGTGGTAGTATTTATATCCGTGGTGTTTATGTCGATTGATACGCTGCAGGTAGGAGTTTTAACCACATATGTTACTATTGTCGTCTATGGGATTTGATTTGGTAGTATACACCCTGAAAGAACTATGTAGTATAAATACTACTTGTTTTCTCTCTTTCTTTCTGTTTTGTTTAAAATCTAAAATTTCTTAAATTACAACCAGGATATACTTTAAAATAATTTCTTATATAGCTGAACAGATGTTATGATGCCAGACTTAAATGTTTAGTATCACTGTTATGTCATTGTTATATAATAAATAACTAGAGATTAATTCATTCATCAAATTATTTTGTTATAATTAACTTTTGAATATCAAAATTACAGTGTGTTGTCACTTGGCATAATTTATAGCTTTTCCAAGATCTTTCTAAAAGCTAAAAATAGAAGGGAGATGTACATAGAAAATCTACACCATGTATCCGTCAAAAGATGCAATTCAAATTCAAACTGATGCATGTAACTGAAGTCATATAATCTTTAATCTCAAATAAAAAATTAATAAATAGTTTTGGTCATGATGCAGCTTAATAGGTTTACAACCAAGTAAAAGAGAAGAATAAATGTGCAGATTGTTGATCAGTATTGTTCTTTAACAAATGTTTATAGAATCCATGCATAATTAAGTGGTGCTCGACATTAAAGAAAAACTAAAAGTTCACTTCCATACCTAAAAGGATATTTTTAGAGCAATGCTTGTCTGACCAAGGTAATGTAGCCATCATGAATTTCACATAAACTGTTATGACTTCAAGAAACATCTTCAAAATAGCTTTTCTTGGTTTACACATGGCTGTTAGTAAAAAGAAACTATTATCATGGTTATCATTGAATTTTCTCACTGCAATTTAACTTTGTTTAGGAATCAACCTTGTTATTAGTCCTAATGTTTCACTGAGATTTCACCGTCTGGGCATGCTCAGTCCAACTGGAGACAGCCACGTTTATGATCAAAGTGCCGATGGCTATGTGAGGTCAGATGGAGTAGCAGTCATTTTCCTTTCACAGTAAGAATTTTCTCTTGATTCAGCATCTAATATTAATTTATCATTTAAACGGATGCAGGGTTCCTCTAGGTTGGGGACTGCAACATTTAAAAATGATGCTTACAGTACTAGGAGAGGGGGTGCAAGGTTTTAAAATGACACCTACAATATTCAGTTGTACACTAGCATGCATTGTATGTACAGCAATCATCCTCTGTAACACTTAGCTGACCTTTGTTTATATTATATATATGTCCCCCACTAAAAACAAATGAATGCATTGTATTTCTCTGCTAAACTCTGCATTTTTTTAGGCACTAAAAAGTTCAATGCACACCCTCCTGCTATAAGTTGGTTAAAACTATTAAAATGAATGTTTCATTTACACCATCACAGCACACTTTAAACTAAAGTCAGTTCGTATATAACGTGTGGTTATTTCAACCTGCTGCACCACACAGGCTATTCCTACTAATAAAGCAGCACGGGATCTTTTATATGCACTTTCCCATAGACATAGAAAATACTATTGCCATGGCTTGGGACAGGAAAACATTGAGTCCATAGTAGGCAGTCGGTCCTGTGGCCCACACACTGATTATTATTTCAAGCCTGATTGTTTTGTCTATCTATGATTACCGGTACCAATAAAATAAAATATTTTGTGATGTGGATGTTATACAAAAAAATTGCCTGCTGCCTCTCGCATGTAATCAGTTCTGGTGACTAGTTAAAACATAACGGACCTCTTGGGATTTAAAAAGAAAAATCCCACCAAAACTAAATTTGACATATATTACCACAAATTTTAAATTGTTAATTGTTATTTCTTAAGTATAAAATTGATTTTGCATTGATTGTAAAAATGTCTATGAAACGGATTCTGTGTGGCAAAAAATAACAGAAATCTCTTGTTTTATGTAGCCTATGTTGATAACAAATAGTATTCTGTCACTTTGTGTCCTGTTGTACTAAGTACTCTATTTTTATTACTATTATAGTAATTGTTCTAAAACTTTCAGGGCTGAGTCTGCCTGCAAAAGAATCTATGCATCATTGATTGACATTGCTATCAGCTGTGATGGTTACAAAGAAGAAGGTAATTTCTAGATAAATATATTTATTCATATGTTCACTCAAATGGAGTACATTTTAAAACTGAATTGGTGGCAGTTAGTAGCAATTCCAATAGTTATAAAAACATTTAAAAAGAGTATTGAAAAGAAATATATGGCTGTTAAGTATTGCAGTGTTTCCCCAAAAATGTGCTTTAGACTGGTATTTAATAATATACTCTTCAAAAGAAGGAACGCAAAACCACATTGTCGTAACATTTGGAGAATTGATTTAATTATTGAATGGTGAGTCCGATAATTACCAAATGTTGCAGGATTGTTCACAATTCACTCTAGTCCATTGTGAGTAAGTGATAGGACACACCACCAAGGTCAAGGTCATCTGGAGTCAATACCGGGTGTGGCCTCCGCGTGTGTTGAGAACTGCCTGGCACCGCCTGCCCATTGAAGCAACCAGAGTACGGATGACGTCCCGGGGGATGGTGGCCCACTCGGCCTGCAAGGCTGCTGCCAGCTCGGGCAGGGTCTGGGGCTGTGGTTGTCGCTGTCGGAGGCGTCGGTCCAACTCGTCCCATAGATGCTCAATTGGGTTCAAATCCGGTGATATCGATGGCCCAGGAAGGACATTAATGTTGTTGTTCTGTAGGAAAGCCGTTGTGAGACGTGCTGTGTGAGGCCTGGCGTTGTCATGTTGGAACACTGCGTTGGCGTTGGCCATAACTGGAACGATGTGTGGCCGGAGGATCTGGTCAATGTAGCCCTGTGCATTCAGGTTGCCCTGCACGTGGACCAGGTCAGTTCTGCCAGTGTGTGAGATGGCTGCCCACACCATGACACTACCCCCGCCGAATCTGTCCACTTCCTGCACGCAGTTTGCCGCATAACGTTCACCACGACGCCTATACACGTGACATCTTCCATCATGACGTCGGAGCAGAAATCGGGACTCGTCACTGAACCACACCTGTCTCCATCGCAGTTGAGGCCATTGTCGATGAATCTGGCACCACTGCAGTCGGAGTCGACGGTGTTGTGGTGTTAAGATGACACCTCGAACTGGACGTCTGGCACGAATTCCTACCTCACGTAGGCAGTTCCGTACGGTCTGGTCGGATATCCTGCGCAAACCTGGTATTGCTGCGGCTGTGGAGGTGGCAGTAGTCAATCGTTCCCGAAGGTGGCGTACCCGGATGTAGCGGTCTTGCCCGGGAGTAGTGACCCGTGGTCGACCGGATCTAGGGAGGTCACGTGTTGATCCATGTTGCTGGTAACGGTCCCACAGTCTGGAGATGGTGTTTGGGGACACATGGAATGCCCTGGCAACGGCCGTTCTGGATTCGCCTGCGTCTAGTCGGCCGATGGCATTGTTTCTCTGCGGTTCACTGAGACGTGGCATGTCCTGGATTGTCAACTGTTGGCCAGATACAGAGGCCAGGCAAGCGAACACCCTGCACTTTTATACTGTCGGTGTTCATGTTGCACATGCAGACAACGCACGTGCAGTGGTGATATGGTTTGCACGTGGCTGCGGTTTTGCGAATATTCACATTTTGGAACTTTATTGTACAGTAGCTGCGTTTTATCGAATGTAACCGTGGGAATGTGTTTGGGACATGCAATGACCTTATATTCACAAAGCATGAACCGGTAGGAAACATAAAATCGGAGTTATAACCCATTTGTACCCTTTTGCATTTCTTTTTTTGAAGAGTATAGTATGCTTCATTGTCTTTTGGGGGGCGAGACGTAGCCCAGTGGCAAAGCGCTTGCTTGATGCGCAGTTGGTTTGGGATCGATCCCTGTCAGTGGGCCCATTAGGCTATTTCTCACTCCAGCCAGTGCACCATGACTGGTACATCAAAGGCCGTGGTATGTCTATGGGATGGTGTGCATAATAATAAAAGATTCCTTGCTGCTAATCGAAAAGAGTAGCCCATGAAGTGGTGATAGCGAGTTTCCTCCCTCAATATCTGTGTGGTCTTTAACCTTATGTCTGATGCCATATAACTGTAAATAAAATGTGTTGAGTGCATCATTAAATAAAACATTTCCTTCCTTCCTTCATTGTGTCTTTTAGAAATGTGATTCTTTCACTGATGACTATACTATTTTTGTTAGTAATTTTAGTTTTACATTGATGTTGATTATCACATAACTTAGCTTCACACGTCCAATAGCTAATGTGTGTCATTCTTTTATTCAAAAAATGTGAAAATAATAATAAAGAAAACAAAGCAGTGTGGTGTTTTTTCAAGTTATGTATAACTTTGCATCACTTCTATTACATATGTACACCCCAAAAACAAAGAAAAAACTATTGCAAAGTTTTAAAATATGAACGATTTATAGGATATTAAACGAACTTCTGTTTCGTATCATGTTTATGTCCCAAGTGAAATAATTCTCAATTGTCACAAACTTTAATGAATGACAATGAAAATTATTTCCCAAGGGACATAAACATGATACGAAATGGTAGCGAGTTTAATATCCTATTTATTACCCATAATTGATCTTAATTTATATCACAAAACTTGTTTGGTTGACGTTCCTGTAAGGTTGTAGTGTGCCAATCGATAACGTCATCGTGTGACATCAAAGTCGAAATGTTACGTCCCACTTGGCGTTCTAGTGGGACGTATCACTTGGCGTTCTAGTGGGACATATCACTTTGATATGTAGCAAGATATTTTAAACCATATACATGTAGGTAATAATAGGCTATTCTCATTTTTGTAAAAAATTAACGTAATCAATTGTGGTTATCAGCCCTTGTCATATCATCTGCCATGAACGTTGTTTTATTTGTAGGTGTTTTGTATCCCAGTCATTTTGCACAAAGCTCTCTGCTGAAATTAATTTATTCAAGAAACGGGGTCAAGAACAAGGACATTTCCTACATTGAGATGCATGGCACTGGAACACAGGTTATAGAATCTTCTGTAACATGTGCATGTACACACACACACACACACACACACATGCACCCCCCCCCCCCCCCACACACACACACATGCACACACATGCACACACACCACTGGCATAGGAAGCGGGGGCAAACGGGCATGTGCCCCCCACTTTTCAGATATTTTGCTTTATATTTGCTTTATAATAGTGTAAAAGTGTGTAAATATAAAAGTGTGCCCCCCACCTTTTGGCACCTTCCTACGCCAGTGCACACACATGCACACACTCCCACACCCACAACACACACACACACTCACAGGCATACACACACACTCACAGGCATACACACACACACACACGTGTTTTACTTGTTCTACAGTAAAACAAACCGACAATTTGATTCTAAAGGGATCACACCACTATTAAAGTCTGACATTCATTTCTAATACACATGGTATTTTGTTTCTAATTGGGAATTGATAAAATTTGACTATACATGAGTTACAAACTGGTCTGCCTTCTTCAGTTTGCACTAAAAGGTGTGAGAATGTTTTTTACAGGCTGGAGATCTGATTGAAACATCTGCTTTGGCTGATGTCTTATGTCAGGAACGTGATGAGCCGCTGTTTGTGGGATCTGTGAAGAGCAACATGGGTCACTGTGAGGCTACTTCAGGTGAGGTCATGAACTAAGAGGCTACTTCAGGTGATGTCATGAACTAAGAGGCTACTTCAGGTGATGTCATGAACTGAGCAGCTGCTTCAGGTGAGGTCAGGAATTAAGAAGCTACTTCAGGTGAGGTCAGGAATTAAGAGGCTACTTCAGGTGAGGTCAGGAATTAAGAATCTACTTCAGGTGAGGTCAGGAATTAAGAGGCTACTTCAGGTGAGGTCAGGAATTGAGAGGATACTTCAGGTGAGGTCAGGAATTAAGAGGCTACTTCAGGTGAGGTCAGGAATTGAGAGGCTACTTCAGGTGAGGTCAGGAATTGAGAGGCTACTTCAGGTGAGGTCAGGAATTAAGAAGCTACTTCAGGTGAGGTCAGGAATTAAGAAACTACTTCAGGTGAGGTCAGGAATTAAGAGGCTACTTCAGTTGAGGTCATGAATTAAGAGGCTACTTCAGGTGAGGTCAGGAATTAAGAGGCTACTTCAGGTGAGGTAAGGAATTGAGAGGATACTTCAGGTGAGGTCAGGAATTAAGAAGCTACTTCAGGTGAGGTCAGGAATTAAGAGGCTACTTCAGGTGAGGAGGTCATTAAGAATCTACTTCAGGTGAGGTCAGGAATTAAGAATCTACTTCAGGTGAGGTCAGGAATTAAGAGGCTACTTCAGGTGAGGTCAGGAATTGAGAGGATACTTCAGGTGAGGTCAGGAATTGAGAGGATACTTCAGGTGAGGTCAGGAATTAAGAGGCTACTTCAGGTGAGGTCAGGAATTGAGAGGCTACTTCAGGTGAGGTCAGGAATTAAGAAGCTACTTCAGGTGAGGTCAGGAATTAAGAAGCTACTTCAGGTGAGGTCAGGAATTAAGAGGCTACTTCAGTTGAGGTCATGAATTAAGAGGCTACTTCAGGTGAGGTCAGGAATTAAGAGGCTACTTCAGGTGAGGTCAGGAATTGAGAGGATACTTCAGGTGAGGTCAGGAATTAAGAAGCTACTTCAGGTGAGGTCAGGAATTAAGAGGCTACTTCAGGTGAGGTCAGGAATTAAGAGGCTACTTCAGGTGAGGTCAGGAATTAAGAGGATACTTCAGGTGAGGAGGTCATTAAGAATCTACTTCAGGTGAGGTCAGGAATTAAGAATCTACTTCAGGTGAGGTCAGGAATTAAGAGGCTACTTCAGGTGAGGTCAGGAATTGAGAGGATACTTCAGGTGAGGTCAGGAATTAAGAGGCTACTTCAGGTGAGGTCAGGAATTAAGAGGCTACTTCAGGTGAGGTCAGGAATTAAGAGGCTACTTCAGGTGAGGTCAGGAATTGAGAGGCTACTTCAGGTGAGGTCAGGAATTGAGAGGATACTTCAGGTGAGGTCAGGAATTGAGAGGCTACTTCAGGTGAGGTCAGGAATTAAGAGGCTACTTCAGGTGAGGTCAGGAATTAAGAGGCTACTTCAGGTGAGGTCAGGAATTGAGAGGATACTTCAGGTGAGGTCAGGAATTAAGAATCTACTTCAGGTGATGTCAGGAATTAAGAATCTACTTCAGGTGAGGTCAGGAATTAAGAGGCTACTTCAGGTGAGGTCAGGAATTGAGAGGATACTTCAGGTGAGGAGGTCATTAAGAGGCTACTTCAGGTGAGGTCATTAAGAGGCTACTTCAGGTGAGGTCATGAATTGAGAGGCGACTTCAGGTGAGGTCATGATTTAGAGGCTACTAAAGATGAGATCCTGTCTTTTATATGAAGCTACTTAAGGTGAGGTCATGTCTCTTATAAGAGGCTACCTCAGGAGATGTTATGTCTTCTACTAGAGGCTACTTCAGGTGAAGTCATGTCTCTCATACTACATATTGATTTAATCTTATTGCTGTAATAAGACCATTCTTACCCATTCAATAAAAGAAATCAGATAAAAAGCATGAATTCTTTTTGTTTGGCTTGCTTAAACATAAGTAATTATTTTTATTTGTTTTCTTCATATTTTAAAATGTTATGCAGTCTTATTAAATAAAAAATAGGAAGCAAAAAACCCCAGCGTATGTAAAGTTTTGTATATTTTACTTTTCCATCATCTGCCCTACAACAGACATCGAAGTCTATAGTATGTGCTTCCCAATCTGTGGTGAAAAACACGTCTTGCAGTTGATGGAAATTAGTCAGTGACATTTGACCAGTAACATATAAATGGGGGGGGGTGGGGGGGTGGGGGGGGAGATCTAGTTCAGTTGGTAGAGTGCTCATCTAATGTGGTTTGGTAGTAGGGTTGAACCGTCTTTAACTTATAAATGGAGGGGGGGGGGGGAGGAGATCTAGTTCATGTTGGTAGAGTGCTCATCTAATGTGGTTTGGTAGTAGGGTTGAACCGTCTTTAACTTATAAATGGAGGGGGGGGGGGAGGAGATCTAGTTCATGTTGGTAGAGTGCTCATCTGATGTGGTTTGGTAGTAGGGTTGAACCGTCTTTAACTTATAAATGGAGGTGGGGGGAGGAGATCTAGTTCAGTTGGTAGAGTGCTCATCTGATGTGGTTTGGTAGTAGGGTTGAACCGTCTTTAACTTATAAATGGAGGGGGGGGGGGAGGAGATCTAGTTCAGTTGGTAGAGTGCTCATCTGATGTGGTTTGGTAGTAGGGTTGAACCGTCTTTAACTTATAAATGGAGGTGGGGGGGGAGGAGATCTAGTTCAGTTGGTAGAGTGCTCATCTGATGTGGTTTGGTAGTAGGGTTGAACCGTCTTTAACTTATAAATGGAGGGGGTGGGGGGAGGAGATCTAGTTCATTTGGTAGAGTGCTCATCTGATGTGGTTTGGTAGTAGGGTTGAACGCTTTAACATATAAATGGAGGGGGGGGGGAGATCTAGTTCAGTTGGTAGAGTGCTCATCTGATGTGGTTTGGTAGTAGGGTTGAACCGTCTTTAACTTATAAATGGAGGGGGTGGGGGGAGGAGATCTAGTTCAGTTGGTAGAGTGCTCATCTGATGTGGTTTGGTAGTAGGGTTGAACCGTCTTTAACTTATAAATGGAGGGGGTGGGGGGAGGAGATCTAGTTCATTTGGTAGAGTGCTCATCTGATGTGGTTTGGTAGTAGGGTTGAACCGTCTTTAACTTATAAATGGAGGGGGGGGGGGAGGAGATCTAGTTCAGTTGGTAGAGTGCTCATCTGATGTGGTTTGGTAGTAGGGTTGAACCGTCTTTAACTTATAAATGGAGGGGGTGGGGGGAGGAGATCTAGTTCATTTGGTAGAGTGCTCATCTGATGTGGTTTGGTAGTAGGGTTGAACCGTCTTTAACTTATAAATGGAGGGGGTGGGGGGAGGAGATCTAGTTCAGTTGGTAGAGTGCTCATCTGATGTGGTTTGGTAGTAGGGTTGAACCGTCTTTAACTTATAAATGGAGGGGGTGGGGGGAGGAGATCTAGTTCATTTGGTAGAGTGCTCATCTGATGTGGTTTGGTAGTAGGGTTGAACCGTCTTTAACTTATAAATGGAGGGGGGGGGGAGGAGATCTAGTTCATTTGGTAGAGTGCTCATCTGATGTGGTTTGGTAGTAGGGTTGAACCGTCTTTAACTTATAAATGGAGGGGGTGGGTGGAGGAGATCTAGTTCATTTGGTAGAGTGCTCATCTGATGTGGTTTGGTAGTAGGGTTGAACCGTCTTTAACTTATAAATGGAGGGGGGGGGGGAGATCTAGTTCATTTGGTAGAGTGCTCATCTGATGTGGTTTGGTAGTAGGGTTGAACCGTCTTTAACTTATAAATGGAGGGGGTGGGTGGAGGAGATCTAGTTCATTTGGTAGAGTGCTCATCTGATGTGGTTTGGTAGTAGGGTTGAACGCTTTAACTTTCAGGGCGGGAAGTAGCCCAGTGGTACAGTGCTCGCTCGATGTGCAGTCGGTGTGGGATCGTTCTCGTTCCAACCAGTGCACCACGACTGGTATATTAAAGGCCGTGATATGTACTACCCTGTCTGTGGGTGCATATAAAAGATCCCTTGCTGCTGATCGAAAAGAGTAGCCCATGAAGTGGCAACAGTGGGTTTCCTCTCTCAATATCTGTGTGGTCCTTAACCATATGTCTAACATCATATAACCATAAATAAAATGTTTTGAGTACATCATTAAATAAAACATTTCTTTCTTTTTTCTTTCTTTAACTTTCTTATTGATAATATAAAAGTGCTCTTTTTCCAATTTTTCTGATTAGGCAGCTGTCAGTTAGTCCTAAGTTTGTATCATTTCAGGTCTCGCTGGGTTAATCAAATGTATTCTGTCCATGCACCATGGGGTAGTGCCTGCCTGTCTTCACTACAAGACTGCCAACCCAAACATTGAAGCCATCTGCAGTGGACAAGTGTGTGTGGTCACTGAACCCCTCAGTCTCACAGGTGGTAAAGTTGTAATACACTCATTGACAATTAACATTCTGTGTGGTCACAGGTCAAGTGTGCTATATACTCATAGACAATTAACAATTATGTGTGGTCACAGGTCAAGTGTGCTATATACTCATAGACAATTAACAATTATGTGTGATCACTGATCCAGTTTGTCATATACTTATAGACAATTAACATTTCTGTGTGGCCACTGAATCCCTTAGTCTCACTAGTGATCAAGTTTGCAATACACTCGTAGACAATTAACATTTCTGTGTGGTCACTGAATCCCTCAGTCTCTTCATCCCAACAGATGCCTAATGAACTGGTACCACCCCCGCCTGCTACCGACCTTGGTCGGGCTGCTGGTGCTCCCTTGCACCTGCCAGTGCAGGCGGTCCCTCCTCTCCCCCCCTCCCCCTTTCCTGTCCTGGACTGGACGCTACAACAGCTTGTTCTGAATGTGCATGTATGACCTGACCTGACATGAACTGGTATGGTGTTTAAGCATTTAAAGTCTGGGGTATGAGATGTCTTGTCTGTAAGAAAGTGTATATTATCTATTACTGCTAATGAAACATATAGCAAGATTCCAGTGAAAATTATATGTCCGATTTATCAAATATTTGACATCAAATATGTTGTGATTAATCAATGTGCTCTAATGATGTCATTAAATATGTAACCTTCAGGGGCGGCGCCATGGCCGTACCACTCACTGTTCAAAGAGGTGTGTGTGTGTGTATGTATGTGTGTGTGTGTGTGTGTGTGTGTGTGTGTGTGTGTGTGTGTGTGTGTGTGTGTGTGTGTGTGTGTGTGTGTGTGTGTGTGTGTGTGTGTGTGTGTGTGTGTGTTTTTTTGAAAGGATAGTCTGACAACATTGAGCGTACCACTGTATTTTAAACTGAGCTGCCCCTGACTTTTCACTTGTATTTTATTTCATTAAGAAAAACTAATTTTTACCTCTCGAATAAAAATGCCAAATTTATTGCCAATATTTTTTATGAAGCTTCAACATTACAATGCATTTGTACTGTACCTCAGTGGAAAGTAGCATCTTTTTATGTATGTGGAACCAAGGTCCTAATGTTGTCACCTTCAACCTTTATCTTTGAGACTCATAATCAGTGGTGGATCTAAGGGGGCCCCAAGGGCCCAACCCCCCTAAATTTTATGCCAGTTATATTTTTATTTAATTTGTTAATTTTTACATCAGAGAATCCGAGGGACAACTAATAAAAATGTCTGGCTTTATACCATACATGTCACTGGGGCACCCCGAAATAGATTTTCTGGATCCGCCACTGATAATCCCATTTTTAAGTGCACTCCTAGCAGATGCATTTATTAAAAGTTTATTTTACATGTAGTATTCCAGATGCATTTTTCCAGCATGGATGTACCATATAAACCCTGTTGCTAAATAGTAGTAAAATACACAGGATATTTTATGTTGTTTCGTCAAATATGATTTCTATCTTTGTTTTCATATTTGTTATTGTCATTCCAGGTGGATTGATTGGGGTGAGTTGCTTTGGTTTTGGTGGAGTCAATGGCCATGCATTGTTACAGCCGTACAGACACAATGTGCCTGGTAAACAGTCATTTTGACAATTGTTCAATAATTGAGAGAGTACACGTATTGCTTTGTTTTCAAAATATTTTGTGTGCATTACAGTTAACATTAATGTCTTTGAATACTTTAATGTCTTTGAATACTGTTTTGTGCTCTCAAACCCTTTCACTTTTGACCAAATGCCAAATGCCAAAATAACCACTGTAACCTGTTAATAGCTCTACATCTAAGCATCATTTGTAAATGTGCAATATTACACATTTTGATGATAATGTGCACAATGGTTTAATTATTTAAAAAAGGTCATTATTAATACACTATTACAACATACAATTAGAGATAATATATGTTACAAAATGAAAAATTGTTTAAAACCACCCCCAAAACAATGTGTGGCATTGTATAACAAACTTTATTTTGTTGAATTATTATCATTTTAATTATTACTTTTATGTATCGGTTAGAAGGCATTAAGAAGTTTCTTCAGAAATAAGAACGGGCTCTACTTCAGTATGCCCCTTCTTATTTCTGACGAAATCTCTTGAGTCTTCTAACCGATTTAGACAGTATTTCATAGGTTCATTACTTGATATGGGTGGGGCAGGCGTCATTGCATGTTCGCGCCAGTTGTTTTGACGTCATTCATATAGCTCTTGGCGATGATGTCTGGCCAATTGTGTCAAAGTAATTTTGGTCATGTGACTTGTTATTAAGATGGCTTTTTGGTGTGTTTTCACGATTAAGTTGATTGGAATGCTGATATCCGACTGGTTGAATTGGAGAGAAACCAAGGAAATGCCATCTAAGAGTAGAATTGAAATTATTGTGTATTTGTTTATATTTATTAAATTAATGTGATATATTTTTTATTTTACAAACTTTTTATCGTCAGATCCCCTGTTTACAAGATCTCACACTCCCAGGGAAGTGTTAGATGGTGTACAAAATAGAAACCCTGATAAGTTGATCAGGACATTAATATGTATTAAAGTTTGATGAAAATAAAGAGCTTGAAAGGTAGACCTTAAATATTAGCAGAAAAGCAAAAAAAAGTTTAAAAAGGAATACAGCAAAATTAATGTTTTTAATACTTCATTTTCTCAGACAACAAAGTCATTGATCAACTGTTGATTCCTGTGACTGCAAGAAATGAGATAAATTTCAACTCAAGTAAGTGTATCATTGTTGTGGTGTACCCAGACACACACAACTCAAGTAAGTGTATCATTGTCGTGGTGTACCCAGACACACACAAGTCAGTGTATCATTGTGTGGTGTATCTCAAGTAAGTGTATCATTGTCGTGGTGTACCCAGACACACACAACTCAAGTAAGTGTATCTCAAGTGTAAGTGTATCATTGTCGTGGTGTACCCAGACACACACAACTCAAGTAAGTGTATCATTGTTGTGGTGTACCCAGACACACACAACTCAAGTAAGTGTATCATTGTTGTGGTGTATCCAGACACACACATCTCAAGTAAGTGGATCATTGTTGTGGTGTACCCAGACACACATCTCAAGTAAGTATCTTGTTGTGGTGTACAAGTAAGTGTGTATCATTGTTGTGGTGTACCCAGACACACACATCTCAAGTAAGTGTATCATTGTTGTGGTGTATCCAGACACACACAACTCAAGTAAGTGTATCATTGTTGTGGTGTATCCAGACACACACATCTCAAGTAAGTGTATCATTGTTGTGGTGTATCCAGACACGCACAACTCAAGTAAGTGTATCAAGTAAGTGTATCATTGTTGTGGTGTATCCAGACACACATTGTTGTGGTGTATCCAGACTCAAGTAAGTGTATCATTGTTGTGGTGTATCCAGACACACACAACTCAAGTAAGTGTATCATTGTTGTGGTGTATCCAGACACGCACAACTCAAGTAAGTGTATCATTGTTGTGGTGTATCCAGACACGCACAGACACTCTCAAGTAAGTGTATCATTGTTGTGGTGTATCCAGACACGCACAACTCAAGTAAGTGTATCATTGTTGTGGTGTATCCAGACACGCACAACTCAAGTAAGTGTATCATTGTTGTGGTGTACCCAGACACGCACATCTCAAGTAAGTGTATCATTGTTGTGGTGTACCCAGACACACACATCTCAAGTAAGTGTATCATTGTTGTGGTGTATCCAGACATGCACAACTCAAGTAAGTGTATCATTGTTGTGGTGTATCCAGACACGCACATCTCAAGTAAGTGTATCATTGTTGTGGTGTACCCAGACACGCACATCTCAAGTAAGTGTATCATTGTTGTGGTGTACCCAGACACGCACAACTCAAGTAAGTGTATCATTGTTGTGGTGTACCCAGACACGCACAACTCAAGTAAGTGTATCATTGTTGTGGTGTATCCCAGACACGCACACACTCAAGTAAGTGTATCATTGTTGTGGTGTACCCAGACACGCACAACTCAAGTAAGTGTATCATTGTTGTGGTGTACCCAGACACGCACAACTCAAGTAAGTGTATCATTGTTGTGGTGTACCCAGACACGCACATCTCAAGTAAGTGTATCATTGTTGTGGTGTACCCAGACACGCACATCTCAAGTAAGTGTATCATTGTTGTGGTGTACCCAGACACACACAACTCAAGTAAGTGTATCATTGTTGTGGTGTACCCAGACACGCACAACTCAAGTAAGTGTATCATTGTTGTGGTGTACCCAGACACGCACATCTCAAGTAAGTGTATCTCA
The DNA here is from genome assembly GCF_016097555.1 of Gigantopelta aegis. Lineage (NCBI taxonomy): Eukaryota > Metazoa > Mollusca > Gastropoda > Neomphalida > Peltospiridae > Gigantopelta > Gigantopelta aegis. The sequence goes on from NC_054700.1 coordinate 26,109,197, forward strand.
AGTAAGTGTATCATTGTTGTGGTGTACCCAGACACGCACATCTCAAGTAAGTGGATCATTGTTGTGGTGTACCCAGACACGCACATCTCAAGTAAGTGTATCATTGTTGTGGTGTACCCAGACACGCACATCTCAAGTAAGTGTATCATTGTTGTGGTGTACCCAGACACGCACATCTCAAGTAAGTGTATCATTGTTGTGGTGTATCCAGACACGCACATCTCAAGTAAGTGTATCATTGTTGTGGTGTACCCAGACACGCACATCTCAAGTAAGTGTATCATTGTTGTGGTGTACCCAGACACACACATCTCAAGTAAGTGTATCATTGTTGTGGTGTATCCAGACACACACAACTCAAGTAAGTGTATCATTGTTGTGGTGTATCCAGACACACACAACTCAAGTAAGTGTATCATTGTTGTGGTGTATCCAGACACACAACTCAAGTAAGTGTATCATTGTTGTGGTGTATCCAGACACGCACAACTCAAGTAAGTGTATCATTGTTGTGGTGTATCCCAGACACGCACATCTCAAGTAAGTGTATCATTGTTGTGGTGTACCCAGACACGCACATCTCAAGTAAGTGTATCATTGTTGTGGTGTACCCAGACACGCACATCTCAAGTAAGTGTATCATTGTTGTGGTGTATCCAGACACGCACAACTCAAGTAAGTGTATCATTGTTGTGGTGTACCCAGACACGCACAACTCAAGTAAGTGTATCATTGTTGTGGTGTATCCAGACACGCACAACTCAAGTAAGTGTATCATTGTTGTGGTGTATCCAGACACGCACATCTCAAGTAAGTGTATCATTGTTGTGGTGTACCCAGACACACACAACTCAAGTAAGTGTATCATTGTTGTGGTGTACCCAGACACACACAACTCAAGTAAGTGTATCATTGTTGTGGTGTATCCAGACACACACAACTCAAGTAAGTGTATCATTGTTGTGGTGTATCCAGACACACACAACTCAAGTAAGTGTATCATTGTTGTGGTGTATCCAGACACACACAATTCAAGTAAGTGGGGCATTTCATACTTGTCTACACGATGACAAAAACATTTGAGAAATTTGGTAAATGTGCTTAAATCTAAGAAAACTTGTGACTAATTTCAAAGTGAAACCAGATACTGGATTTAACTGACGTTTCACGTGTCTGTATCGTCATAAGTAACACATGATTTTATATACAAAATGAAATGTGCAACTGCTACATCATTGAATGTAGTTTATTTTTAAAGTACAATGTACAGTGGTCAAATGGTACCAATTTGTTAAACTTTTTTTTATCTTAACCAGGGCTTACAAAATGCACTAGCCATGGGATCAGTGATTTTAAAAATGTTATGGCCATGATTAAACATTCACTAGCCCTAGCTACTTTACTTAATACAATTTTACTAATAGTAATAATCGGATATGTTACCGAAAGACATTAAAAACACCAAGATTGGGGGGGGGGGGCAGTGTGTGTGTGGGGCAGCATATTCATATTTACAAAATACTTAAATGTAGCATTTGACAACTTTTTTCACTAGCCTTTGGGCATGGCAATAGTAGTTATTTACTAGCCCATCATTGAATATCACTAGTCATGGGATTGGGGCTACCATAATCTAGAAGCCTTAACCCTTATGTAATACGATGGCACGCAGCGCACTGCTAATTAAATAAATAACATCATGGACATGTTGACGTGCCGCTATTACTATGCCTATTATAGCTGCCACAGTCTGTTGAATAAACACCCCCACAAGTATAATGTGGGGGTGACATAATTAGTTTATGTATGACTTATTTATACATATACTTCTGTTATAAGTAATTTACCGCAAAAAATAGCAATGGGGTCCTTTACATGTAGACAGTTTCAATGACCAAGGTGTCAGTACTGTGTCTAAAATACACACAGTATCCTAACTCTGATGCCATATACCTTTACATGTAGACCGTTTCAACGACCAAGGTGTCCGTACTGTGTCTAAAATACACACAGTATCCTAACTCTGATGCCATATACCTTTTACGTGTAGACCGTTTCAATGACCAAGGTGTCAGTACTGTGTCTAAAATACACACAGTATCCTAACTCTGATGCCATATACCTTTACGTGTAGACCGTTTCAATGACCAAGGTGTCAGTACTGTGTCTAAAATACACACAGTATCCTAACTCTGATGCCATATACCTTTACGTGTAGACCGTTTCAATGACCAAGGTGTCCGTACTGTGTCTAAAATACACACAGTATCCTAACTCTGATGCCATATACCTTTACGTGTAGACCGTTTCAATGACCAAGGTGTCAGTACTGTGTCTAAAATACACACAGTATCCTAACTCTGATGCCATATACCTTTGCGTGTAGACCGTTTCAATGACCAAGGTGTCAGTACTGTGTCTAAAATACACACAGTATCCTAACTCTGATGCCATATACCTTTACGTGTAGACCGTTTCAATGACCAAGGTGTCCGTACTGTGTCTAAAATACACACAGTATCCTAACTCTGATGCCATATACCTTTACGTGTAGACCGTTTCAATGACCAAGGTGTCCGTACTGTGTCTAAAATACACACAGTATCCTAACTCTGATGCCATATACCTTTACGTGTAGACCGTTTCAATGACCAAGGTGTCAGTACTGTGTCTAAAATACACACAGTATCCTAACTCTGATGCCATATACCTTAAGTGGCCCACAATTTAGAGCACTTAGGATATTAAACTTACATGATGTTGACTAGTACAGATGCTACAAGAAGAAACCTGATCCCCCTTGTAATGTTGGTTCCCACTTCCAGTGACTGTTTAACTTGCTATATAATGTAGATTACCTAAATATCTTTTTTAATTTTTTTCACATTTCAGCAACATCTAAATTCTGCCTTGTAAGTGAAGCACCTCAGAAACTGTGGGTGATCTTGAACGATGTAGCTTGGTCGTCTGGACATATCAACAAAGATGTGCTTTCTCTGTCTGTTTTTGCTCAATCGCTGGCCAAATCCGACAAGGTGCATTTCTTTATTGTTTCACCATAACAAAATAAAATGACAAGATATAGGTATTGCTTTTCTGATTACAGCAGTGATGGCATCAACTTATTCATTTAGCTTTATTCAGTTCTCACTTTTAACTTCGAAAAGTTTTCTGGTAAAACAAGAAGGTTGTTTTCATGTAAGCTATATAAACAAAATCTTGTTGGGGTGGGGGCAATAAATAGAGGATTTGTCACAAGTATTTTTTAATATGGGAAAATATCAACCGAGTCTATGTTAATTGGTATTTGTCCAGGCTCTACAGATTAACTTGACGAGATTGATATTTTACATATTAAAAAAACATGAGTAGTGAATTCTATTTATTCTATAACACTTCTAAAATAACATTTTAATTAAATTTTTAGTAAATCACAGTACTAAAGTCGCCGCCATCGGTAATATGACGTAATCGCAATTAGCACAAATTAGTTTGACGTCACACATTTTAACTCAATCTTTGAAAATGTTGCACTCAGGTACACAGGTCTTGTTGGCTTGTAAGCAAATGACCCATCTACAGCAAAACATTACCTAGAAACCTTTTAAATTGCATACCATTATTAACCAGGTTAATACACTAAAATTATCACATGGGTTTATGACATGGATATCATGGGTAAGTTACAGGATAAATGCATGTAAGATCTTTTTTGACAACATGTACATGAATGCAAAATCTCATTTATATGCTGGTTATCATTTTTCTTGTAATAAGTGAATCAAATCTTGTTTATTAGCAGGTGAAAAACTTTTCTTATAATAATTATATGGATAGAAGCTCTTCTTTACTTGCAGGTTATAAAAGAGTTTTCTGGTGGTTTGTCTGTTTTGGAGAACTTGGATGTTGAGAAAACACCGCTGTCTAAACTTAGTTTACTGACACACACTGTGTGTCTCATCGGTTAGTTAACTTGTTAACAGTTAAGACATATATGTTAGTTAACCTATTGGTAAGATTTAGTTTAATAGTTAGCTTATTGGTGACAACTATGGGAGGTTGTAGTTACCTTATTTTTTTTACAATTGATTTTCCTGCTTATATCCAATTAAGATTCAAGCATGCTATCCTGGATATAGATTAATGGATAGTAAGAAAACAAGAAAATCTCAGTATGAGCTCCATTTCATGTCGACTATAAAAGTGTAAAATCTTCATTTTTATGCAGGTTGTCATTTTTAAAGTCTTGTTTTCGTGCAAGATATAAAAGTTTTGTTGACAAGACAATGCATGAATGTAAAATCTTGTTTTTATGTAGATTGTAAAAGTTTTTGACAATACAGGAATGTAAACTCATGTTACAGGGATGATGGATGTCTATCTGGTGTCTGATGTCTCACAGGAATGTAAAATCTTGTTTTCAGGAATGACGGATGTCTGATGTCTCACAGGAATGTAAAATCTTGTTTTCAGGAATGACGGATGTCTGATGTCTCACAGGAATGTAAAATCTTGTTTCAGGGATGATGGATGTCTGTCTGATGTCTCACAGGAATGTAAAATCTTGTTTCAGGGATGATGGATGTCTGTCTGATGTCTCACAGGAATGTAAAATCTTGTTTCAGGGATGATGGATGTCTGTCTGATGTCTCACAGGAATGTAAAATCTTGTTTCAGGGATGATGGATGTCTGTCTGATGTCTCACAGGAATGTAAAATCTTGTTTCAGGGATGATGGATGTCTGTCTGATGTCTCACAGGAATGTAAAATCTTGTTTTCAGGAATGATGGATGTCTGATGTCTCACAGGAATGTAAAATCTTGTTTTCAGGAATGACGGATGTCTGATGTCTCACAGGAATGTAAAATCTTGTTTTCAGGAATGACGGATGTCTGATGTCTCACAGGAATGTAAAATCTTGTTTCAGGGATGATGGATGTCTGTCTGATGTCTCACAGGAATGTAAAATCTTGTTTCAGGGATGATGGATGTCTGTCTGATGTCTCACAGGAATGTAAAATCTTGTTTTCAGGAATGACGGATGTCTGATGTCTCACAGGAATGTAAAATCTTGTTTCAGGGATGATGGATGTCTGTCTGATGTCTCACAGGAATGTAAAATCTTGTTTTCAGGAATGACGGATGTCTGATGTCTCACAGGAATGTAAAATCTTGTTTTCAGGAATGACGGATGTCTGATGTCTCACAGGAAT